>NW_013524646.1:27894-339600 GCF_000250985.1 Nematocida parisii ERTm1 | reverse complement strand
TCTTCAAGTGTGTGTATATAGTTGTACTTAATAGTCCCAGCGTCATTAGAAACAAAGAAAGGAATATGCATAATATGCACACGATGCGTACTATTGTCTACAACTTGCACATGGTAGTGATGGCAATAAGATAGTTCTATACTTTCTTTTCCCATATAACTATATGTTATTTTTTTGTTTTCTATTCTATCTAATATTCTTTTATTCGAAGATTTATCAATATAGTCAAATGTCAACATGCATCTTTTGTAATTTGGTATTATAACAACATTTTTTCCTTGGTATAGAGTTACATTGTTTTGTGGCATTTTTAAGTACTTTCTCATGGCATGATATCTTAGACTGGCACTCTCCAGATTATTATTTATATGATAATCAGTGTCTATTTCATATAAATATAAAGAATATTTATAGAAATCAGCAAATGTTTTGTACACAATCCTATATATATTAATTTCACTATGTATGGGCGATAAATATAGATTTTTTATAATAATTTGTATTTTTTTAAAGGATGCATCCATTATTTCTGCATTTTTATGAATAATTCCGTGTAAGTATTCTATAATACAAAAAAGGCTAGACTGATATATATCTGCTTCATTGAGATTCGTATAAAGAATTCTATTTTTTACTCGACTAATCTCTTCATATTTCATATAAAATAGATCTTCATATATCTCAGGAATGCATAAAATCAACAGCAGCTGTCTTTTTAGCTGTAGGTCATCTAAATTTTTGTTTATATTACGAATAAACCGCTGGGTCTTCTGATTTGTACTAGATAAAAGCATACTTTCTATATGCCACAAAAGATTTATGTCTCTTTTACTGTATATGTCACCAAGGGAAATTTTATAGTTTTTAAATTTCACTATTTTGTTGTTTTCGGAATACCTTATAGGTGTATTATAATAAGAACTACAATTCTTAATCAAATAATTATTTAAATTCCGAAACATATTATAGTAGTAGGAGATCTTATAACCTTTAAATATAGAATTCATTTTATATAAATTGCGTGATAGTTCTTTAATCACAGCTAGCTTTGTTTTTATATTTTTTTCTTTAATAGTAGGCAGGCATGCCCATAAATTTTTATTCTTTTTAGCTTTAATGATTATATGATTTGCCAAATCTGAAATTTCCTTTTTAGTGAAAATAATATCTATATCCTGGTCAAAAAATGATGGAACAATACACTGCATGTCTTTGTTATGATTTTTCACTGACAGTTTATAAGTGTGCAGTTCTTCTAAGAACTTCTTATACTCATCAGAGTCTCTAAACACATGTATTTTAGAAGGCGTACTAGCCAACTTTCTTTGATGTATATTTTTTATAGGCTTGACAATTTTTCTTTTTCTACTATTATAGGGAGCCGCTAGAATGCTTTTTATACTACGAGTATTAGTATTATGAAACTCTTGATGTTCGGTTATACTATTGCTAGTGGCTTTATTCTTACTTAATTGAGATTCTGCATATGATGTAGCATTGGAGTATGCACTTGTGCTCTGTCGATTAATTTTTTTAAAACTTAATATTTCAATTTTTTCCGCTGCTGTTAGATTATTTAATTGCTCTTCGAATATTAAATACTTATTCAAATCTGATTCTTTCGTGCTGTTTCTATTTGGGGCCACATCTAAATCAAACCCAGAAGAATTTTCATTTGATGTACAAATGACACTATTCAGCGCCTCTAGAATAGTTAAGCACCCATGCATGTATATGACAGATAACATTACCGAAGTTCTTTCTATTTTTATTTTCGTAATTTTCATATTTTATAAATTAAAACAGCATATATTTCATTTTGAAGTATATTAAGTGCATTTTAAGAAATCTAATTGTTTAGAGTTAAAATAAAATGTAATAAAACTGCTACTTATACAAAGGGTCCTATGTATTCATTAGGAGTGCATGCACATGCGGTGAAATTAAAAAAACAAATACTCAGAATATCACAGACGCAGGTCAAACTCTAATTATTTAAGAAGCGCACTTCATAATAAAAAGGAGAAGAATCATATGGATATGTATCATGTAATTCAACTAAACGCCAAGCACATCACACACTATTGTAATTCAATGCATTACCACACGCAGTCATGCTTATAACTATAATAAAGAAAGCTTACAAATAATGTATCTATCTTGTGCTATGTTATTATGAATGTTATATTATTTTTCTACTGCACTTCAATATTGTTTAATGTGCTTCGTCTATAATAATGAATACAATATGATTACATGTTAATATTACATTTAGTCTAATAGCAAACAGCCCGATAAGACAATTTAGCTTAAAATTAAATTGGTTAAATATAATAATGTTTGCCATCAATGCGAGTCATCCCTATTATAGACAGTTTTATATAGCATAGCCCTTCTATATTTTTTTCGGGTTCTATTTCTTGATACATTGTATGCTTGGCAAAGAAATTTAATTTAACTAATCTGCAAATCAAAAACATTTAACATATTATTCTAAACCAATTAAGCCAAAATGAAATTTTAATAATCTAATTGGTCTAGTAAGACATTAAATTCCCCATTATGTTGAAGCAGTCAATGTCATTAATTCCAGCAGTCAACAACATTGACCTGCTACTGCATATCTAGGAAAATAGAGAACCCGTGTACGAGGTATAAGAAATTGGAGCGTAGCATTAACTATTCATCTAGTTGAGCTCTCTCATTTTTTATATTAATAAATTATTTTCTATAAAAAAGACAACAATAAAAATATAAAAGTGAAAGGTTTATTTTAAATATTCTTTAGAAAAATAATTTATTTCATTATGCATGTATATTAGAATAAAATAGTAATACATAAATAGTAAGTTAAATATAATTTTAGGATTTCTATATTTTCTCTCATTTAGAAGAAAATATTTAAAATATTATAGTGCAGTCCCAGCTTAGACTTTGTATAATTAACACATTTCACAGTTACCTGTATTCTAGAAAATTTGTGTAGATTTGAGATTTGTGTATTTAGACAATCCATTAATTTTTGGCTGTTTTCTCTTATTTCTGGGCTAAGCATGCAATACATCTCATTATTTTGGCTGAATAACTCATGTAACTGGCTTTTCATTTCTGGGCATGCAATAATCGATACTATGCTAGTATTTGTTTCTTTTGGTACACACACACATATTCCATAATAAAGCATGTCTTGTGATACATGCCTTCTTTGAAATATATTTAAGAAAGAGGTTGCTAGCATTATGTTATTTCTATATTCTGCTTCGGTTATAGCACTATTTTCATGCTGAGAAGCTAAATCTATTTTGTAATTAGTATATTCTCCTAAGGTATACTGTTTTTTTGTATTCCAAGTAAGCTTTATGGTGTTTTCTAATGTTAGTGTTGTCGTAACATTCATGAAATAACAGTAACAGTCTTCGTATGCATGATTCAATCCTAGTATAACAAAGTCACTGTAATAATTTATACACTGCCTATATTTCTTAGCTACTTCTATGAGTTTTTTCTGGTTTAAACTGTTTGTATTCACAAGATGATCTAGCCAATTAGAAAATTCAATGGGGACTAAGTCTTGGTAATCGCCTAGAGTCTTAGATTGATATATCGCCTTGGACTTTAGAACGTATGGCCCCATGTGAATAGCTGATGTCATTAGCTTGGGAAGGAATAAAGGAATTCGTATTGAATCCTCATTTACTTTACATCCATCAAATAACTTCTTTGCTTCCTCTCTGTCCTCTTCATACGCTTTATTAATAACCATTTCACCTATAGAATTAAACTGCGCAAATACAAATTCTGTTATATTTATATTCTCTTTTATATAGTAGAATACAACATCAAATCCAGAATTATGCATTTCTTCCATTGTTTTATTCATTTCATTCTCTGTGACATCTAACTTTCTTCTTTTAGCCTCTGTGTTAGCCAGCTTAGTTACCATTGACCATGTTTTTTCTGCTCTATTATATTTGAATGGATATACATTATTAACCAATGTATTTTTTTTCTTCTCGCTAATACGAGATACTCTCTTTATATAATCTACAATATCTTCAAGTGTGTGTATATAGTTATACTTAATAGTTTCATCGTCATTAAAAACAAAGAAAGGAATATGCATAATATGCACACGATGTGCACTATTGTCTACAACTTGCACGTGGTAGTGATGGCAATAAGATATATTCATATTCTCTTTATACACATAGTTATAACGGATTTGTTTGTCTATTATGTTGTCTAACATTCTTTCATTTGCTGGCATAGAACCAGAAATGCATTTGAATTGAACCATGCATTTAATATAATTAAATAACATAACAGAATCTTTTCCTTTATATGAAATTATTCTGTCTTCTGGAATTTTTGTATACTTTTTTTTAGCCATATAATTGCAGTCTTTTTGTAATTGTGGATCTGTGTTGCTTATAAGCACTTTTGGGTCTATTTTATATAAATATAAAGAATACTTATAGAAGTAGGCAAATACGGTATATACAAAATGATATATTGTAATATAGTTAACATCATATAGGTAACACACAATATCATCAATTTCTTGTATTTTTTTAAAGGACGCATCCATTATTTCTGCATTTTTATGAATAAACCCGTGTAAGTATTCTATAATACAAAACATATTATGTATAGGCCTATAAATCCTATTAGAAGTGCTTTTTATAATTAAATCCCTTAGTATATCAATATCTTCATACTTCATATAAAACAAATCTTCATATATTTCTGGAATGCATAGAATAAAGAGCAACTGTCTTTTTAGCTCAACAGTACACGCAGGCAAATCGTTAGAGCACTCTATATGTATATTAGTACAAGACATCAGAATGCTCTCTGCATGCCACAAATGGTTTATATTATTTTTAATGTATATGTCACCAAGTGTGGATTTATATGGATTGAATTCATTTAGTTTTATTCTATTTTCTGTCTGTAATAAATCTTCTATTATATGCGTATTATAAGAAGAAATAATATTTCTATAAAAATAATTATTTAAATCCTGCATAATTCTATTATAGTATAGAACTTCACAGGATTGAAATATAGGACTCAGATTATAAAAACAACTTAACACTCCTTTAATTATCGCTAGCTTTGTTTTTGTACTTTCTTCTTTAATAGATTGCAGACCTGTCCATAGATTATGATTCTTTTTTGTTATAGTGCTTATACGATCTATTAATTCTTTATTCACATTTTTAACAGCAATATTATCTACTATTTGGTTATAGAATGATGGAGCAGTGTGTTGATTGTTTTCATTATTATTTTTCACAGACAATCTATGCTTGTGCAGTTTTTCTATGAACTTCTTATACTCATATGAATCTCTAGTCACGCAAAATATAGGAGGCTTAGCAACAAACCTCTTTGGAAATATACTTTTTATAGGCTCAACCAGTTTTCTTTTTATATTTGCATACAAAGATGAAGGTGCCTCTTCCGTACGGCTTGAACCACCTCCATATAATGGATTATTACTAGTATACTGTGATGGTACCATTTGTGTGGGATTATTAAAAGCACGTGCGGTATACATGGTTTGGTTCGGGGGATTCGGGTTATAGCCACTGTGTGTATTTATGGGTTCTGGATTGAATAAATCTGAAGTTGGTATTTTCATTAATTCTATTATAGATGTATCACTACAAACTGGTTCTTCTTGGGCACCGTATGGATTATTTATATCCTCATTTACCATGGAATGACTGTAATTCTGTGCGTATTGTGGGTTTGTATAATTACTTGTATTATCAACTAATGAATTAAAGATATCTTCAATTGATGTACAGTGAACTGTGGTATTTTTTGTTAGTATAATTAAGCACGCGTGCATAATCAGAATAAATCCGAGTATTCTCATTCTTGTAATCATTGTTATTTTTAAATTTCTCATGTTTTTGAATTTTTATTTTAGCCATTATATGCAAAATATACAGGGGTTTATTAAGAATATAATTATTTGCCTTTATGACATAATCAGCCCGATATAACCCGAAATAATTAATTACGCTATGTGTTATATATTCTAATTAATTTTTTATTATTAACTGCATTATTACTTATTGCACAATATATAAAAAGTTTTAGTTATTATAGTAATTTATACTGTATAAACACTTCAAGTACTCTTTATATTCTATTTATAGTATAAATTAGTTAATACAATCATATTGATAAACAATTAATAAAATAAGAATTTTTGTAAATTATATAAGAATTTCTTGCTTTGACAAATTTTAAATATTCTTAATTCGGAGAATACTAAAAATTATTAGACATAAATACGATAAAGAATTAAAAAATATTCATTATACATAACCCGACATAACCCGAAATTATTTATATAATAGAACTATAGGCAGGAGTAATTATAGGTATATACATAAGAATATGTCTATGGTATAAAATAAGTCATGGAGTATTCCTTATACACTCTATTATTATGATGAGTATAAAGTGGAAGTGTACTGGTGGTATATTATTATGTTAATTTAGGCCAAGTACTTCTGTGTGGTAAGGGTATTATGCATTATTATATGTAATGTATGGCTGTGTTATATTTTTAGTATGAGTCATTATGTACTTACTTGGTCTTATGGTCTGGGGGTGTATTTATTTTTCCTTTTTTGATGTATAATAAACTCTTAAAAGGGATAATTCTATATACAGAAGTATACGAGGTATTTCCTAATATAGAAACACATATAGTATAATACAGCCAGTGTATGAGACAATTATGAGATTATTATTCGGAATAGTTGTGCTATTTTATATAGCTAGAACCGAACTCGTACCAGTCTATTATGATCAAATGGAATATGTTAACCCAAATCCAGTAGAGTATGTTGAATATTCACCAGTAGAGTATGTTGAGTATGCACCAGTGGAGTATGTTGAGTATGCACCAGTGGAGTATGTTGAGTATGCACCATGGGGTACACAGACTATGAGCAGGAAGAGTATGTTGAGGAAACAGAGCCAGGCATAGAGACCATAAAAAGCATTCTTACAGAGGCTATGATGGACTCAGATCCAAATTTAATTGATGACTTACTAAGTGAGGCAGTGCGTATACAGGAGACATCTTTAAAAGACGAGCTGACTGTAAAGGGGGGAAAGTACGCAGGAACATTCTCTCTCACATTTGATGGGAGTCCCACTGGGAATACTTTAAGGCTTTTGAGTATTCTTAAAAAGTATAAGAAGAACTGCGGATTCTATCTGGACCCATTTAATATAGACAAGAAGACTATTCCTATTGTTACAGAGATTCTGAAGAATGGGCATACAATCGGCCTATCAATTACTCACGACATGCCTTTCACAGAGGTAACTATGCATGAGGCAAGAAGCAGAATAAAGGCGTGCGTAGACAAGTATATGGAGGTAATAGGCGTAATGCCCGGATCAGCCAGACTGCCTAGGCAGGGGTACTACTCTGATGACATTGAATACTGCTTGGAGCTGGGAGTGACTGTGTGTGAGCCTAATTATGATGTTATGGACTATAATGATCCACACTTTTTAGATACACTTAGCAGATCACTTGCTGCGAATATGATTGAGCCAACAACAGACTGTATGGTTCTTGTAATGAGGGATAAATACTCATACACACTTGACAGTATTGATGGGCTGATCGAACTTCTTAAAGTGTTTGGGCTTAGGCACGCAGACTATAACGTGAACACCGGACTAAAGTCGGCTGCACCAAGTAACCCCAGTGATTTAAGAAAAAGCAGCACAGCTAACAGGAGAGAAGAGCTTCTTTCAATGAATGCTGATCCAGAAGAGTCTTCAGCACAGAAGATTGTTGATACGATTGAGAACAATGCACGTATGAGCAGTACAGCAAAAGGGGATGTGAGTAAGAAGTCTTCTATTTCTGACAGCGTGTCTAAACTAATTAAGACAAGCGGTGGTAATGTGATGATCAAAGTGGGATGCGTTGGAGGTGTTCTTCTTATTGTGGCTTTCTTTATTTGATTGATGGGCTGAGAGTTAATAAATGGTCTCCTTCTGATTTATTCCATACAGAATCATTTCATAATCCACAGAATTTCTAGGTGGTAATTCAGTATTACATAGCAGAGAGAGTGAAATTCGGGTTATTTATCACATGAGAAGGGAGTGGGTGGCTATAAGTTAAAAAGCACTAAGAATTTATTTTTGTGTGGCATACTTTCTTGTTATTATTACGCTGCGCATATTTCATCTGTTATACGTAAGGATATTCCTGGCATTTTGTAAGACCTTCTTAAACCTGATTTTAGGGTGGTTTAAGCCCTCTATTTCCTCAAAATCCTTCTGCATGTTCATTATAGTGAATAAGGCGTTTGTGTAGGTACTGCCTGCTATATTTGAGTCTTGTACTGGCAGATACTCTCTCAAGTCAATATTCTTATATACTGCAAGGATGAATTCTTTGGATGGATTTGGGTCATTACATGCGTATATAAGCCAGGACAGGTTTACCCAGTTACGCACACTTGGATTATGCTTCCAGAATGTAAGCATACGCATTTGTAGTCGATTTAGGATATTGATGCTTCTCTGGCTGAATATGCAGTTGAATATTCTCTCACTGAGGGTTTTTGTTGTAAGAGGGTTCCAATCAAAGCATGCACTGTTAGTTATCGTCATATACTTACATAAGCACTGTAATAAGACTTTTGGGTTATCCATATCTAAAATACATGAGAATACGCAGAATAGTTCGTATGTATCACACTCTATACCAAGAGAGTGTCCAGTGGGGAAGTCTATATTAGGGTATAATTGGTGTACACCTTTAATGTATCTTAGAGCACTGAAAATTTCTTCTCTTGTATTTTGATCGTGTAATGGCACACTTCCCAGCAGGTTATGTACAAGTCTAATTACTGGATGGTCTTGGGATAATTCTTCAGTTATAGACCATATGAGCATATTCGTCACCAGGATTATTTTATAGTTAACAGAACTGATTTTTGCTGTTACGAATATTTCATTTATCTCTGTGCTTCCTTTTTTAATTATTTTCTGTACTTGTTCCTTTTGTATAAATGCGGCCAGGTGTTCTTCCATAGTAAAAATATCTGTTTGTTTCGTTATATACTCAATAATTGCGTATCCCACTGGCTTCTTTATAGATTCGTATTTGTTCTTTAGGGCTGTAACTCTGTTAAAATCATTCAATGTGAATGTAACAGCAGAGGATAGGACGTACGCGTATGTATGGCCTTTATTAAAGGACAGTCCGATTCCGCCCTGTATATTATTATGTGAGAATTTTATTTCAATTATTCCGAATACATCTACTTGGTTATTCTCTGGGGATTTCTTAATGTTTTTACATGTTACTGTTACTTCTTTATTACATGAAAGCCTTTTAAACAGGTCATTCAAGTAGCGAGTTAGTTTATCCTCTGTATAACTATTAATGTATGGGCTGATTTTAATATCATTCACTATTTTCTGTAACTTTTTAATGGTTTTAGTGGATTCTCCTGTTATTTCTATGACTGTATAAAGAAAGTTTATTATTCCACTTTTAATTTCATTTCTGTTGTTTATGTAACAGATATTTTCACAGGGCAAGTCTGCAACTACTTTACACCAGTCTCGGTGCATTTTATTATTTATTGTTTGCTTATACCGGCTGTGCTCATTAAAGAACCAACTTAAATCTGATGATGCATTGGGCATGCTTGCAGTAGTATAAGTTCTACTCTCTGGGTTATACGCTAGAGAGAAGAACAGGCTCAGTATAGCGGTTTCAGCACAATTACTGTAGTAATGTATCTGATTTTCTATAAACGCAGAAGTCTTTCTAATGTACATTGGTACTCTGGTGTACACAGGTAGCTGACTAAAGTGTATAAACGGACAGACTGCATACGTATCTAATATATTCTCAAACTCTTCAATATCACATATGTACTCATTCGTATGATTATGTGATAAATCCACAGTGAAGTATTTCTTTAATACGTCATTTATATGTTCTATCTCATTTACACTTTCTAGTGTTGTGTCCATCATGTACAGAACATCTAAGCTTTCATTTAAAAGTGTGTATATTGACTTTGCCAGCTGTATATAATCTTCTTCTGTGTCTATAAACTCATGGATGTACATTTGTATAAGAAATCTGGGCGTATTTAGAAATTTACCACTTCTAAACTCTTCTACACTAGAAGGTTCTTGAATTCTGTCTTCCTGTAGAATTGACGTATCTTTGTACTTTACAAAGAATTTGATTATATTAATGGCTTCACCCTGTAGGTTGTATGCACACGTCGTGTCATCTATGATTTTTGTAATGACTCGCATGTTTATGCGAAAATGCACTTTTGTCTTGTCTCTGTTATATAGGATAAGCATTTTCTGTTGGTTAATAGTACTCACACCAATTGGAATATTAACTCCTTCTGAGAGGAGCAGGAGTGATGCAAGGATCTGTGCTGTGTATGGTTTAGCATTCTCTGATCTAAGAAACTTTGTAAATGAGCTGTTTCTTCCCACTGCAATATTAATCTCTTCTCCTGGTGATGGAAACATTTTTATCAGCTGTGTATGGTATTCGTATAAGTACTGGTTTATATTCAATGAATGGTCTTTCACTGGGCATGCTTTGTCCTTTGCTGGTTTTCTGTTAAATTCGTACGATATCTGTACATCATCTGGATTTCCTATATTTCTCAGTGTATAATCAGTTTTTATCTCTGGTGAGAAGAATCTCTTATTATGCACGTACCCTGCCGCATGGTATATATATCCATAGAGTGGGTTAAGGGGTCCATCCGGGTTTATTGTTGTTTTTTCATGTGATTCCTCAATTGCTGTACTTAAAATACCTTTCATTTCCACCAGACTTATTCTACTGTGCATGCATGATAGCATTATTGTCAGTATGATCAGAGGAACTGCCTGTTTTTTCATATGTAAATTTTTTTTGTTTTTTGTATTAATACTGATGAAAAAATCACATTTCTAGGGCATATTCAGGTTATTATGAATTAATAACTGTTATTATGTGAAAATCGAACTATTCTAGTTATTATTTATAGATTTATTTTTTATTAATTTGATTTTCAGGTATTTCCTATTTCAGAGCATTTCTTATTTGGGTATAAAAATAATTTTAATTATATTCTTAGAGTGGCTGTAATGTATGCTTTTGTTCATAATACATAAATATTCCAGATGGTCATATCTGCATATCTACTTACTTATTTCCCATTTTATCCAAATCTTTCTGAATTTCTTCTTGTTCCTGCTCTAATTGCTGGATACTCTCATAGAATCTCTTCTTTAAAATTGGGTTTGTTATCTTTTCTATTTGTTTCTTCTTCTCTTCAATCTTATCCTTAATCTCTTGTAATAATCTCTCCTTCTCTTTCTTCTCTTCAAGATTTCCATCTATTTCTATTTCTTCTATACTGTTCTGTGTGTTCTTTTCACTCTCCAGTAGGTTCAATTCTATTTCAGCTGCAAGTGATGAAGTATCTTCCTCCTCTTCACTTCCATCCTTATTAATCAGTTGTACATCTACTCGCATTGCTTCTTTATCCTTCTCCAAGAGTGCTGCCACCTCTTTTTCTATTTCTTCAATTATTGGCGCTTTTGTTAGCCTTTTTCTAAACCTTCTCACCTTTACATATTTCATTGGTGGAGTAATCCCGGATATGCTCTCTTTTTCTAGTTCAGATATGTCAATGTCCTGTTCAGTGAATATGAATATTTTTGACACATCTGCTATTTTTATGAACTGCCTGTTGTCCAGAGTTTTGTGTGACTCTATAATGCATGGAAGGTCTACAATACATCCTTTATACGTCTTGTTTTCGTATGTAAGAGTGCCTTCTTTGTTATTTGTCATTTTTATTGTTAGTTTATGAATTAGCCCATTCTTCACATCCTCACACACTTTATTTCTTATACTCTCTGGTGGTCTTATAATGAACTGGTCTTCCATTCGAAAAATAAAAGTGAAGCACTAATAAAATATTCCATAAATATCCAAACCCCATTGAACTCCTATAAACCACATGTTATTAAATATTTAGGAGTATATAAGGACACATCCCCAGATAGCCCTAATAATTATGAATTTTAGAGTAATTCGATTAGTTTTGGACTATTTTAATATTCTGTGATAATATTCTGTATATATTTAAATTCTTCATTGGTACTGTTATATTTATTTACTAGTTACTATTATATTTACTCTTCATCCCAGTCCTCTCCTATCCACGTAAACCCTGGGACTGTTTCTCTGCAACTTTCATCATCTACGCTGGTTGTATCCTCTATTTCAGCGTCTGTGCAATTTTGTCTTTTTTTTTCTTCTACATCTAGTTGTATGACATACTCTTTATTTC
Source organism: Nematocida parisii ERTm1 (assembly GCF_000250985.1). Classification (NCBI taxonomy): domain Eukaryota; kingdom Fungi; phylum Microsporidia; genus Nematocida; species Nematocida parisii. The sequence continues at coordinate 327,208 of NW_013524646.1, read as the reverse complement.
TAATTTTATTCCAGTCTACACCGGACAGCCAGGGATGCACGGATATTTCCTTATACCCGATTCTTTTATTTGGATCCTTCTTTGTTAGTTTATTAATAATATCTGCTATATTCGGGTTTATTTCTGGGTACTCTATCTCCTCGTATAATATTTTGTTTTTAAGGTCGTCCTCATCCTCACTCGCTGTTATTCTGTAGGGTGTGTTCCCAACAACCATTTCGTATAGGAGTATGCCTAGAGTATAGTAATCATACTTACTGGTGTACTTTGGAGTGAGTCTTTTTTGTACGAGGGCTTCTGGTGGCATGTACTCAAGAGTGCCGGAATTATTAGTTGGTGTGAATTTCTGGTTAGTATTTGACTCTACGGATATATCCAGGTCACACAGTAGAATATGGTTATTTGGTCCGATTAGGATATTTTCTGGTTTTATGTCCCTGTATATAATATTCTTACTGTGCATATGGTCAAGAATTATCACTAGCTCGCAGAAGTATATTTTTATGGCGTACTCCGGCAGTATGTTTAAAATAGTGAATAGGTCAAACCTGTAATACGGCAGAATCAGGAAAAGTTCTGTTGGTGACTGAAACGATAGCAGAAGAGAAATAAGAAATGGGGATTTCTTAAGCTTAACAAGAAGGTTCCTCTCATTAATTATGTTTTTCATATTTTTAGATTTCTTAATTATTTTGCACGCGTACAGTCGGTTTGACTGGTTATACCGCACTAAGTACACTTTGGATGTACTCTGCCCCAGCAGCTTTATACGGGTGAAATCTTCTTCCTTGATTTTTATTTTGTTTTTTGTTACTTTGATCTGAATTTCCATATTCTTGGTTGTTATAACCCTATCCTTCACACTGTACGGCATTCTGTTTATGTATATTACATTGATGTTATTGAATATGTCATACTTTGTGGACAGGTTGGTTGTGCACAGGGTGACTTCTATTGTATTATACTCTATTCTGACTGGCTTGTTATATCTTAAATGCTTTAAAGACACTTCGATTATACCCAGTGTGACCGGGTCTTTTCCTGCGGGTGTGAAGTACTCGGCTATAGAAGAGAGAATCTTCATGGAAATAATGGGTAGGGGTAGAAATAGAAGAAATATAAATAAATAAATGGATGAGCATGGGGAACAAACAAATAGCAAACCAAAAGGATCATATTAAACATAAAAAAGATCATAATACATGCAAAACAAGAAAATAGAATGGTTTTACCAATTATAGATACTTCTCCTATTTATTCAATTTAATTCACTGGCTGGCTTCCCACAGAAAGTAAATTCATTCAAAAGTGGGATAAATGCATAAATCATCTAAAAGCTAATTTTAACGCATAGAAGTACTATTATAACCCGAATAACCCGAAACAAGCTGAAGAAATCGCATGGATACTGAGTTAATTCCGGATTATTGCACTGGCTTATATTCTGTATTTTATTACTTTACAGCAGAAAGCAAATATAATAATAGCCCGAATGTACAAAGAAATTTTAGAGTAGAATTCAATATATAATGTGGACATATTTTATAGGCTTAAGCTATTTCGGAATATTTCAGATTAAATATGAGACAGGATGGGTACTATTCAATGCACTTTGAGATAGTGCTACTTTTTTCTTTAGTATAATAGATCAATCTATACAGCCCATGGATTATGTACAGAAGCACTTTTATATGCGCATGCAGCATATTCTTCTAGATAAACCAAGAAAATACAATAAGTTTTTTGGGTTATATAGGACAAGCCAGTCTTTCAGTAGTTTAAGCTATTTGAAGGATAAATTTCATTTTTAGAGCATGTATTTCGTAACTGACAGCGCTATTAAACGTATTTATAATTTTCTTTGCAATATTTTTTTGTATAATGGAGTTGGATTATAGTCTTTCAAACCTCGCCAGAGCCATTGAGGCAGTAAAAAAGAGCGCAAGCCAGCAGGAACAGGAAAAGTTACTGCCGTATATAGAAACTGAAGATAGAGTAAATCTGGTATTTCAGAGACTGCAGGAAGAGGATTCACTTGGAAGATTTTACTGCTTAATTCTTTTACAAAAGAGTCTCAGTAAGAATCGAACAGAGCCCGAGCTAGATGCTTTTTTAGACAGAGTTCAGTATTTAATAGAGTCTATTAATTTCACAAGTCCATTGGAGATATCAAAAATATCTTCTCTGTACTCAACCACTGCGTTGTTTTACTGGCCTGTAAAAATGCCACACTTCATTGGGACACTCCACTCTCTTATAATGAGCAGAAGTAATCTGTGCATGCCGGTACTCAAAAACTTTCTGCAGCTTGTTAGCGATTCACTTGAAATCACAGAAGAGCGGCGGTATGAGCTTAAAAAGTCAATTGGCAAAATAGAAAACGACCTTATGCAGAAGATATGTGTGTATGGCAGTAAAGTAGACACACTTGAGCTGGTGCTTCTAATGAATCGAATTGACATAATTAACGAAAGCATTTTTGTGCAGATATTTAAAGATGTTAATAGCGCTAGTGAGATATCACAGTTTTTGCCGTTCTTCATTGAAAACATCAACATACACAACAATGGAAATATATTTTATACGGTGCTATCGTACTTATGTTCTGCAAACAGCATGCTTTCAATCGATTTCATTAGCAATAACATAAACATACTTGAATCAACCGACAACAAAAACGTTCTTTTAGTGTACAAGATAGTCACCGACGCAGTGCAGCACATTGATGTGTTTTCAGCTGAAGAGGTGGATGTTATCTTCAAAGTGTTTTTAAAGCTGATTAAAAACTACTTTAAAGATAAGAACTTTAAGGACTTTAAAGACCTCTCAATCATTGTGCCCATTGACTACAACACATACATTATGAACATAGTCAACACTGCAAGCAAATTTGGGCCTGATGTAGATGAAAGCAAGTCCATAACAGATTCAATGATAGGCATAATAGGCCTCCTCTCTGGAGAAATGCGGGAGGAATCAACTGCTTTGTTTAGAAAGTATTATGTAACACTCCCGGTCAATGTGCTGGAGGTGCTTATCAAGAGTATTTTATATCCAACGCCGACAGGCAATCCATACTTAGACTTAAAGCAGTGTGTTTCTTTCAAGAACTATGGAGAAATACTCCGTCTATCACAGGAAATAGAAATGAAAACTGCCAAGGAGTGCACGGCTGTAAAAGAAGGACTAGAAATTCTCTTTGCAGAAGGCCTTATGTCCGCAGAGCAAGGGATCGAGCTTTACAAGAAATGTCTAGCAACCAATAATTATTATAGTATTGACCTTGCAGTAGCCATTGGTGTAATTCTAAACAGAGATGACCTTATTATAAACTCTGTGCAGGACTTTAAAGGGAAGGGCATTATTGCATTTATCAGTGTAGTTGAAAAATGCAGCAGACTTGTTTTTAAGCTATTTGAGCAGTTTAAGATTCATCTTCTTGCAAAACCTGGCGACATGATAAATGAAATAGAGGCAATTACCAAGCTGCTTGAAATAGAAACCTCACGCGTGAAGGGCAGCAGCCAGTACAAGGTTGATGCAATTGATGTTTTCGGTAGAGAAATACTTGAAAAAATATTCTTGCGGGTGGAGGTAGGGCCTATTGTAGAAATTCGAAAAATAGTGAAGCTCCTCTCTTATCTGAAGGATAGAGTACACGAGGCATTTATACAGAAGCTCTGGGCCAGAATGAAATCTGAGCTGGACAAGCAGATCTCATCTGATGCATATGAAAACAACCACGCAATACAGAATATCATTAGCATCACAGCAGCAGAGTGTAAATCAGCACAAGAGGCACAAGTTTTATATGAGATAGTAGAAAATGATGAATACTCTGCCAGGGGTGTACTCTCTGGAGTAAAAGGTGTTTTGTCTGAGGTACAAAAGAATGAATATTATGGGCAGGTGCTAAGTGCAATGATAGGTGTTCTAGTAAATGTGTATGTATCCCACTCTGATGAGAACACACGCGCCACTGTTGTAGGATTAATAATAGAGAAAGAAGAGAGAATCCAGGCAATGGAAATGATGTACCAAATAAACCTAAGCGAGGTATATGCAGCAAAAGAAAAAAGACCCGTGATGAAAAAGGTCCTTAGACAGATTGAAGGTATGAACGAGAAGCAGGGCGCACTCTTGAAAAAGCCCAAAAAAATTGAAGTCAGTGAAGATCGGTGGAGTGAAATATCAACTCCTTTCATGTAGCTGCTCGCATTAATAAACCGGCATATGATATGTATATCTTTACCATATAATTGCGTATAACACAAATAATTTGCACAGACACAAGAATTACAGGTTATACAAAATTCCCACTCTTCCATTCCTTTAAGCCATGATCTATTTACACCCTTCAGTATATACAGAATAAGATTTATAGCCATACCACTGCACATATGTTGAGTATACCAATTGCCAAACACTTTCTAGTTTAAAGTAGCATGGTGCACATACCCGAATTTATATACGAGTGTAATTCTTCTAACAGAGGGATCTGATTGTGTGTATTGGTATAAAGCAAGCACCCACTTCTGTTGTTATTGAGATTAGTGTAATGAGTGGCCAGTATCGGCCATGTTCAGTACATTTTGTCTATGGGCTATTTCCGTTTTATTTATTATATGCCAATTGTGCTATAAATGCCAATAAAATTTTTAAGCTAGTAAGTCGCATGCAGTCAGTAAGTGAAGAAATAAAAATACGGCCAATATTTAATACACAAGGGGTATGTGTAATAAACAGCGTATTATATACGGGGTATGAATGCACATTATTTGGGACGAATTCCCAGAATGAAATTGTAGAGCAGTTAGAGTTAGAGAGCGAAATAGTAAAAATATTTCCGGTGTACGATAAAGTTTTGATATCAACGATTACTGGAAAGGTATACGTATACAATCCAGCAGAGAGAAATAGCAAGTTACAGTGTGTGTTTACCAATTCTGTGATTAAAACCATTGACTTAGACGGTGAGGCGATTGTTCTGGGAACTGCAGACGGTTCTGTTATACTTAGCGATGTACAGGGATATGGAGAGACTTTTAACAAAAAAATGGATGGAATGATTACTTTAGTTAAGTTCATTAGTCTGAGCAGTATTAAGCGAAGGTACAATTCAAAGAACAAGCTAGTTGCTGTGGGGGATGCAATGGGAACAGTTACTCTATTCAACACAACAGGAGAAGTTGTGTACAGAGAAAAAAACTGCCATTCTGGCCAGATTATGTTCATTGGTGAGCTTGGCAACAAAATCCTCAGCTGTGGTATGGATGCACTGTTGATAGAGCACAGTCTAGAAAGTGAAATGATAATCAGAAACATAAGCGAGAACATTGATGAGACAATTGGTGCATGCTCTTTGGTTGGGGACAGATTATTTATGTGCTCAAAGGACTTGGTTATAACTTTATCTGCAGACTTAAAGATAGTTGCAAAGAAGAGGCTGAACATTCCTGATATAAATGGGTTTGATGTATTTGGTGAGTGCTGTGCTATCACGACAGACGAGCATGACATTGTGTTAGCAAGTGTAGTTCAAGACACTCTTGTTGTTGATAAAGTATTCATAGGAAACAACGATGAGATAACAGATCTACTGGTTATGGAGAATATGGTTGTAGTTGGAACAAACAGCAGGTATATTCGCACTATTAGTAAGAGTGATATTGAACGGCAGAATGAAAACGGACTTATCAGAAACAAGGCATTTTCTGGTGAGTTAGTTAAGTCTAACAATGAGGAGTGTGTGCTTTCCATGTGTGGTTCAAATAAGGTCTTTTACACCGGAAGCAAAGATGGAATTATATCCAAGTTTGAGGTGGTAACAGGCAATATTAGAGACAGCGTGTGTGCTGTTAAAAGTGTTTCCGCAGAAGCCCCCATCACTGCAATGTGTTTATATCAAGACATTCTTATCACAGGAACAGAGTATGGAATTATCAATGGATGGAAAATCGGGGATACTCTTGAGCTGGTATTCACAGCTTCTGCGAGCAGTTCAGAAATAACCGGCATAGTTGTGAATAATAAAAAAATCCACTGCACAAGTAAAACAAAAGAAATAATTGTAGTGAATCTAAATGGAGGAATGGACAGCAGCATCTCCGGGCACAAGAAAGGAATGTGGTCTATATCAGAGTACTGCCAAATGCTCCTGACTGGTTCAAGCGATAAAACTGCTCGGCTGTGGAAGGGTGACATAAATAGCACACTTCAGCACAACACCTCTGTGGTTAAGACTCTTCTTACTGAGAGAGCCATAACAGCGACATCTGATGGAGTCCTTCGCGTGTGGAATACCACCACGTACAAAGAATTAGGTGCCATTAGAGTAACAGAAATAAAAGATGAGAGAATCTGGGCAATAAAGAGATATGCAGGCACTGAGTACATTGTCTCAGCAGGGCCTTCCATTGTGATTATTAAAGACAGCTCATGGGAAGTAGAAAAAATGAAAGAGCAAATGCAAAAAGAGGATTACATTGCAAAGCAGCACGCCATAATATTTATGAAAAAGGGTGAGTATGTATCTGCCGCCGTTGAATATTATAAACTAAACTTAGAGAGAGAGCTAAAGGATGCACTTAAAAGAATCACAGGTGAGATGGACATATCCCCGTTCATGTCAGTTGTTCTGCTTGATTCATATAAATTCGTAAAGCGTGTGTCAAAATGGGCCAGGTCTCCTTATCTTTTTACGATCACCCAGCGAATCCTTCAAACAGCAATTGAAAATAGAATAGAAATACCCGTCAAAGAGGCAGATGACCTTTCAAAAACACTTTTAAGAACTGCTGAACTTTTCAATGCCGCATATTAGTATAAGAAGTAACCAAAATCTAAACATATTCAGAGCACCAATCAGATTTCGGGTTATATAATAAATAATCTACCATTACTTTACAGTCAAAATCGCATTTACTACAAATCACTCCACTCACTCTTAATCATACAATAGTATTAATATTGAATATTTTTAATTTCTTGTTTATATTAGTCTGCTATGTGTCTATCTGTTATAAATAACCATAAAGAATCCTTTTGTATTAATTTGAGTTATGCTCTATTTTAAATAAATATGTACTTTTCCATGTTCTTTACATAAAATGAATAAACACTTTCTAAATTTAAATTTAAAATAAATTTTATTTCAGCGCATTTCAGATTCTCAGAGAAACCAGCACTGTACAATCTAAGATAAACAGGGTTATACAAGCACAAATCATGAAATATTTAAATTTTATGTAAATGTACTTTTTATGTACATTTAGTTATATTTATATTTATGTGGCAAGAAATAGACTAAATTAACAAAAATACAACTTTCTTTATATAGAAAGGTCTATAAAATACTTTAAAATTAGCACTTCTTATTTTTATTTTGTATATTCATATATAACTAATTTTCTACTCTAATCATCAAATTTAATAGACTTAACAGCCGTGTCGATTTTGCCTAATTTAACCACTCCTTTCTTCAACTTTTTCTTTTCTCTGTTAAAGTTCTTTCCTTTGTGTGTTTTTAAGTGACCGCCAGACCTCTTTGAATGTGTTAAAAGCTCTTGCTGTGCTCTTGCCATATGATAAATTTTTTAGTGTACTGTGCATATGTGTACATACCAAAATATGGCGGTTCATAATAGTACAGAATAAATTTAGAGTATTTCTGTGTTTATGGTATACGGCACTAACCAGATTGTACACCAACACCCTTTTTGTTTAAATATAAGGACTCTCTCTGGCACTCTGTACAGTACATATTCTTACCAGGAATTATTTTAGTGCACTGCTTGCATATGGTATAGTCACTGGGGAGGGCATTTAAGCAGTTTGAGCATGCAGCGTATGCTGAGTACTTTTTAATTTCTAAGACCTCCAAAAAGCACAGAGTTATCCACTTTGTATTTCTTCTTGCTATTATTTTACTGTTAGATTTACATATTCTGCAGATAATTGCGCGCTCTTTGTTTTCCACCAGAGCCGAGCTAGCCCGGTTTATTTCTTTAATGAGCATACGAATAAACAGTATATTTGTATTTGTTTTAATTAGAATTTTTATATGGAAAGAGTGCATAGTAAATGTGCGCACTCTAAACACACGGGAATACTCACAAAAGCTGAAATTGGGTATGGAGGGTGGGCATGGTTGATCATTTCTCTGTGTCTTATAAATTATCAGATATGCATGAATGGCAGGATGTATGAACTATTCTCACTATTAGTCACAGAGTCACTGCAGTGTTTAAAGCAGTACACAATTCTGTTCTTTCTTTTAGTGAATGTAGTTAGGTGGGCCATTATCTATTTTGCATCAGAGCAGTTAAGTTCTAGCATTGTGTATGGCACTATTTCTTTTTGTATAGCCATGGAGTCTATCTTAGGATTCTCTGGGGTGAGTGGGTATATTGGAGTTATTTTAAGGTATTTAAGTCTTACGCAGTTGATGAAGGGCATTTCGTACATACTTGTGCGGAGGGAGGTTGCTATACTTGGTATAGATGACCAGACAATAGAGAAGCCGAAAGAAGAAGTATCTCTTCTAAAGTTTATTATTCTTCCCACTCTGTGCTATCAGAGGGAGTATCCAGTGCTGCCAAATATTTCTAGATATAATGTTCTTGTGTACATACTCTTACTCCCACCATCTGCACTGCTGACGTATTATTCATTACGGGTAAAGTGTTATTCATTTGGGCTGAAGTTCTGGGATGAGCCATCTCTGGACACGTACATTAATATATTCCTGTGGAGCAATTTAGGGTGGGCCAGCGGGTTTATCTTTGTGTTTATAGGAATATTTGGGCTGCTTGGTGAACTAACCCGATTTGGTGACCAATCATTCTTTGAGGCGTGGTGGAATGCTTCGGTCTCAACGTACTGGAGAAAGTGGAATTCCCAAGTGCACAAGTGGATAAAGCGGCATGTACATCGTGCGCTAATTAAAAGAAACATAACTACCAGGAGCAGTAGAATAATTATATTCATAGTCAGTGGAATTGTGCACGAGTACATCATAGGAGACGTGCTTAACTACAGAGGAATTGGATTTATCACAATGGCATCCCAAGTACCTCTAGACACATTTATTAAATTTGGAATGCAATGGGTAAAGCTTAACCAAGAATTTGCAGCAACAGTCGCATTTAACGTAATTGGTGCGCCCTGTTTAGTATTGGTTTCTGTGATGCCCAAAGACTTTTTTAAAGATGCGATAAAGAGCTAGATTGTCTAATACATTTGAAATAAATAAACTATCAGCCCCCTTCTTCTTAGTATAGAGCATTCCCTCTGAGTACTATTAATTACCATTAGCATACCCCAAGAAAGTCCTCTCATTCTTATTCTTACAACAAGCCATTTGAGTGAAACAGTCAGTCTTATAACAGATTCTTAAAGTATACTATTTTGGATTGTATGAGTATGAGCATATGATTATATAATACTATTTCTGTTATTATTACTATAATAGTCTGTTATTATTACTATAATAGGAAGTATCCAATTACTTATCATATTTTATACTATTTTATACTGTATGGTCATATTTCTATTAATCAATCATATTTAATTTTCTAATTGGTCATGTTTTAGGGGTGATTATGGCACCAATCAAATTATAATTTATCTGTCAAATCAACTGGTATTTTATAATTTTCTATATTTAAATAGATTTTAAATATTTTAAAATATGAAATTTATAAATTCAATATTTATTCTAGTGGCTATTTCATTTTCTTGTATTATCACCACTGGGGACAAGCAGGAAAATTCATTTGAATTAGACGACTTATATAAAACACTAGAAATCCTACAGAAGACGCAGTCTAAAGTAAACAACAGAATGCGCAAATTATTAGAGATATGTAAAAAAAGGAATGGTCTTAGTAAATCAGAAGAATTCAGGTATAACGAATTTTCGGGTTATTATAAAGAAATAACTGAAAAAATAGAAGAAATAAGTATGGAAATGAAAGATTATGAAGACAAGCACAGCCACCAGGAGAATTCATCAAACCCGAATGATTCAGACGAGTATAGTGTAGATGAGAACAACAACAGCAGTTCTTATTATACAGCAGATGAATATTCTAAGTCATATAAGAATAATAATGCAGAAGAGTCAGTAAATACAGAAGAGTCAGTAAATACAGTAAATACAGAAGAGTCGATAAAATTGATTAATTCTATGAAATCATTAGAGAAGAGTGTATTTAAATTAAGGAGTATGTATATATCTTATATGGCTAAGTATTTCTATAATGCAGACAAATCTATGAATATATTTTATATGGGCAGCGTTGGGTGTGATTTAGCAGAGTCTGTTCTGTTTTTCCTTACACAGTATGCAAGTACAGAAGCGTCAAGTTCATTTAAAAGTAATATGTATAATAGATTACACTCATTTTTAAATAACTCTGTCAGTATAACAGCAGTTAAGCAATTTTCATTTAATTTAATACACAATATGAACAAGGGAATGTCCTTTATTGAGGGAATGAATGCGTCCTATCCCATTCTAATACGTGATTTATTATTTAAGCCCAAAACAATGAACAATGCCAAATTACAACAAATGATCAGTGACTACCGCACAATATCCTCTGGATTATCAATTGAAAGGGATAATTTATCTGTCATTGATTTAGTCAATGCTTTATCCATTTCTGTGTATCTTGGTAAGTGCAATTCAGGTGATTTTTTATCAAAATTATTAAGTAATGGAATTATAAACACTGTTGCGTATATGGTATGCACTGTGGCAGATGATGCCACCAAGAAAAAGAACATAAAAGAGCTTTCTATATTAAATGAAAGTATTCTTCATAAAAACCGATTAAAGAAATTCCCAACAGTAATTTATCAGTAGAATTAATTGATTTTGTATATCTTAGTATATGTGAATTAATCAGTTCATCCTTTATTAAAGATATTTATACACGTAAAGAAGTATCCTTATTACTGTATATGCATCCAGTGTATTATATACTTAAAGGTGTTGATTTTACTATTAAGAAGACCACATCAGATAGTATTTCTACGGGATCGTATGGTGTTGAAGTAAGTATACAACCAAAGAAGAATATGGCAGTTGTATCACCAGACATGAACATTCAAACCCTATCACTTCTAGTAAATGCCAATTCTATTAGCATTACAGCCGATAAGAATACTTCTAGAAAGATGGAAATTTCCATTAAGGCGGATTTATCATGTGCTGTGGTGGCTCAGGACTCAATGAGCTACAGATCCACTGCTGTATAAAATGCTATTAACTCTAAATAAAATTACTTAGTACACAATGAATATTTAATTTTATTTATTACACAATATACATTATATTATGCACTCACACTAATCACAATTTATTAAAATAAAATATTACATTTTATTTATTATTTAGTACAACTTATTACACAATATACACAATATATTACTTATAATACAATATACAATATATTATGCACTCACACTAATCACAATTTATTAAAATAAAATATTACATTTTATTCATTAGTTATTACAACTTATTACACAATGTATTTAAAATTATAACACATAGTACACAATATACAATATATTTTATTTATTACACAATATACATTATATTACACAACATACAATATATTTTATTTACTTCGGGTTATATTACTTATTACACATAGTACATTATATTATACAACATACAATATACACTACTTATTACACAATGTATTTTATTTATAATTTACTACACAACATACTATATATTTTATTTACTTAGACTTATATTACTTATTACACAATGTACACTACTTATTACACAATATGTACTATTTATAATTTATTATATAATGTGTATTAATTTATGTAGTAATAAATATACTTGGTTCATCTGAGTACATTTTATCTGCTATTACTTTAAGCGTGCATAATTTCTTGATCTGATTTTCAAGTGGTAATTGCACAGAAAGCATTATTAATGGCCGTATTCTTTCTATTTTCCGTTGTGTTTTAAGTATCTCACCAAGAAGTCTTTTTTTACTGATATAAAAATTTTTATCTTTTGTCGTTATAAAAATTTTACTTTTTAACAGATTTTCATTTTTTTCAAGTATTTGTATAACGACTTTTTCTATTCTCATACTCTCCTTTACTGCTGATGTAAGCTCATTGAATGACACGGGCATATTTTCATCTATAATAATAAATTCATTATCTGAGGTATCTGATATGTCATAGACTAATTCATTATTATACTTAACACACAGCATAACTGGCCTAATTACAGACCTTTTCTTGGTCTGTGCACTATTAAACCCTGCAAATATATTTTCTGTACTGTTTTTATTCCATATATGGAAATTGTCAGGTTCATTTTTAATTAAATTCACTTTTTTTTCTGTTATAATTTCTGTTTCTTCCACTGTGGATATAATAGATGGCGATATTTGCATATTTAATACTTATTTATTGCTCTCTTTATATTTACTTCTATTTGTTTATTTATACTGCATATTATAAATATTTTTATTTTTAATTAAATTTCCATATAAGTACATTTTTAATAAATTAAGCTTCCCTCAACTATAAATATTTTTATTTTTTATACTATAAATTTTTGCTTCCTAAGGGATGCCTTCACGTCTTCTAATAAAACAGGATCTTCTTCCTTTAAGTACTCAAATAAACACTCAAAATACTCTTTCCGCTGTAATAAAGATACCCCAGGAATCCAGCAGTTAAAGGAATAAATTATTTCTCCATTTTTATCAAAAAATATTTTATCAAAAATTTCATCTTTTTCATTTTCCGTTATAAAATTTTTATCTTTTAAAATTTCAAATAAAAACAATGACAAATCACCTGAAATATTCAAAATATACGTTATATACTTAGAATAAATCTCATCCTCACTGACCCCCTTTAAAATTGAAACTCTTTCACTTTCTGTACATTCAAATAGAATATTCTCCCAGATGGGCTTATTTAATGTCTTTATACGGATTTTTACTAAATAATTATATTCCTGCTGTGATAATTGGTCTATACACTCTGCTGCGTATCTTAGTACGTCTATGGTGGCCGTACTTACTTGTGATCCTCCTGTGAATATCCTCCACATATCGTATAGTAAAAAATAACGGTATTCTGCGTATGAGTCATTATTATTTACACATTGTGTATTTAATTCTGTTAATGAATTCAGGTCTTTGTTATTAATTAACAAATTTTTTACTGGATATATTTTACACTTCTTCCTAATGAATAGCATAGCCTTCTTAAGAATAAAACAGTCTTCTACAACAGATGGTAGAATTTTACTCCTGGACTTCTTTTGCTTCTTGATTTCTTCATAAAATAAATATACTGATAAAATATCGTTATAAATAATTTTTAAATTATCAAAATTTTTCATTTTTTCAATATTATAAAAACAAATAATAAACAAACCTGAAATTTTCTTACAAATTTCATAAATTTGAATTATTTTTAATTTTTCTGACTTGCTCATAATAGACATACTCATACTTTTGATATATTGTGTAATATTTTCTGTATCAAATGGATCTATTACTATATTATACTTATAGTCCTTTTTATACTTAAATATATTAAATATCTTATGATATAATGGATTTATATCTAAAATACTTTTTAAGTACATTTTTATTTTTGGATTCTTAAAATATTTTTTAATTATTTCAATTGATCTGTTAAATATACTACTAGATGTAAAAAGTCTTGTACCATCTGGTAGTATTATATTATGTCTAGAGATGATCTCTTTTGGTTTAATAAAGTAGCTAAAGAAGTTCAAGTGATTCTCTCCTGATGATATGCTTAATAAATACATTGCATCATTAAATGTGAAGAATTCTTTATGTAAATTATTTTTTATACTTTCAAAAATAACGGTTTTTTCTGTTTTTGTAAAATTTTTAAAATGTAAAATTTTTGATAAATAATATGATTGTATAACGGGCGTACTTCCCTGAATTACATCAATTATCCCATCTATATATCTACATTTAATAACGGACAGACAGAATAGTGTAATACTTGCATCGCCTGATAAGCAGCTCTTTTCTAGCACTCTAAAGTATAACGGGGATATTCTTATGTCTAAGAATCCTTGGTCTATGAGTACATCTGCCAAATCATTCTCATTTGCTTGGTTAATTAAGTACTTAATTAAGATATTCTCTATTTTTAAAATATTTTCATCCGTTATTAAAATTTTGTTATTTTTTGTGTTTTTATGAATTTTTGTTACTTTTTTAATTAAGATATTTTTTGATATATCAAAATTTTCATAAATCACTTTAATGAATTTCTTTTTAAGTCTTTCTATTACCGGTTTAATCCTTATACACGTATTATTACACATTGTATCATAATTAATATTTAGTATACTATTATCATTAAGTAATAACTCATTAATTATTTCATGGCTAATTCTACTCACAGGGATATAATCCAATAAAACCAAGCACCCTTCAACTAAGGAATATCCTTCATTATGCAGGTCTTCTGTGTACTTGTCCCATATAAGTATAAATTTACTAACAGAATATATTACACAATCTATCATAAGTAATTCATTATTTTTATATGTAAGCACATTACTAATACTTTCTACATAATGTGTACTATATTCTGCTATATTAATTATTTTTAATAGCTCATTATTTATAACACTATGTGCACTATATTCTGCACACTCCTTAATTAGTCCTATTATAGAAGTACTCCAATTATTCCTGCACATCTCTTCCTCTATAACCCGAATTATACTCACCCTATGAATATCCCCACTTATAATTAACCCGTGTATATAATTTATTATTATATATATATTATTGCTTAATTCTTTAGTTATATCCTGTACTTGAAATAGTTTGATTTTATAATACTTGTTCCTTAAATCTTCCCTCTCCCTGATTAGTACTCTTTGATTATTACCATTATTTATTACTCTATTAATCATAAATATTGATAGTAGATATTTATACTGGGCTGTATAATATTCTATTTTTACAGTATCAGATATTTTATATTTTAATAATTCAAATAATTCCGGGTTATTTCGGGTTATGCTTATTCTTATTATATTATCAATTGACATGTTTATTATATCAGAGTATGAATCAGGGAGTAGTGTAATCATATTTAATAGTTCATCTACTGAATCATTTTTTAATGCCATAATGTATCTTTTAATTATTTCTTCTCTTTCTACTGTGGTATTCTCTGTTTGTGTAATAAATTTCATTTAAATTTTTTTATACAATGTGTAATAAAAAGTGTTCAGTTAGTGTGAGCAATAATTCTATTTATATAATGCAGGGTGGCTTTATTAGTATATATTCAATAGAGAATATGAAGGAAATAACCCGAATTAACCCTAAAATAGAATTTGATAAATTTATGCTAATTAACGAGTATATGTACATTATTATAGGAGAGAGTGTATATTATAATACACAATGTATAAAAAGTAATGAACAATTTATAGAACAGTGTGTAATAAGTAATGAGCAATGTGTAAAAAGTAATGAGCAGTGTGTAATAAGTAATGAACAATTTAAGTTTATAGGGCGTATACAGTGTAATACATATCCAGATATGTATATTTATAAGGATAAGTTATTCTTATATAAGTATGATAACGTATCTGGTACTATTTCTGTGTATAATGATAATACTGTGAGTACATTAGATATAACCCGATCTAACCCTATATTTATTATAATAGATTGTGTAATATATTATATTAACAATTACGGGTTATATCAGTATGATATGATAACCCGAGTAACCCAAGAAATAATTTCAGGTTCTAAAATTCCCAAAGCGGAAATATTTTCACTTGAGAAGACTGAAAAATATTTTATAATTGGCACGAGTGCATTACTTTTAATATATTGTATACAAAGTAATGTGCTAAGGCGGGTTACGTGGCACTCATCTCCTGTTATATTTATACAGCGAGTAGCCGGCGACTTAATTATATCACAGGCCAGGAATGGGAATATTTTACTGACTGATTGTGACTCACTTAGTAATACGTTTATTACTGTTGATTATTCCCTAATTAGAGAAAATTTTAAAGGAAAGTCCGTTATAGACAGGAAAATTTTTATTACCAAATCGGGATATATAGTAATTAAAACAAAAACCATGATTAAGGTGATAAACATACCCAGTAAGGTGTGTGAGTATGTTTATTTATTAGAGAATTCCAGGAAGCACTTAGAAATACCTGAAATAGAAGAAGAGGAGGAGAAGTTTTTACCAAATTTTAATGAAAATCCAGAAAAACGGTTTATTACCAAATTAGACAGTAAAAATTTTTACGTACCTGAATCCACTGTGTATCATTTAGACAATGCATTAGTATTTACTACGGATGGTGTTATATACCGCGTGATGAAAGAGTTAGTCACGATAGAAGACTTTTTCTATTCAAACGGCCATATTCTTATTTTTATAACAGAAGATGAAGAAAAGTCCGTTATAACTGAAAAATTTTTATCAAAAATTTCAGACAAAAAAACCGCCAAATTATACAAATTAGGCAAAAACCGTGTTGAGCGAGTATTTTATGGGTGCATTGAATTAGACGGCATGAGGATAACTGAAATGGAAGTAATTACTGATGACCGGGTCATATTAAGTCTAGCAGACGGCGAGTCACAGTGCACTACCAGGTCGTATGAGTATAAGGACATGACTATATACACATAGTATAATAAGTTATACAGGGTAAGACTTTAAACTCAATATAGAATAAATAATAAGTTATGAATAATGTAATATATAGTAGTAATAGTGTAATAAGTAATATGTAGTAGTAAGTATATATTATGTTATGTATAATAAGTAATATATAGTGGTAATAAGTAATATATAGTGGTAATAAGTTATGTATAAGTAGTAAGTATTTATTATACTATGTGCAATAAGTAATATATAGTAATATATAGTAGTAATAGTGTAATAAGTTATGTATATATATTATGTTATGTGCAATAAGTAATATATAGTAATATATAGTAGTAATAGTGTAATAAGTTATGTGTAATTACCACTTAATATGTTATGTGTAATAAGTTATGTATAAGTAGCAAGTATTTATTATGTTATGCGTAATAAGTTATGTATATTTATTATACTATGCGTATTAAGTATTATTTATTATACTATGTGTAATATTATATGTATAAAAATAATTTATAAATTATGGAGTGTCGATGGGGAGACTGCTCTGAAGTATTTCAAGACCAAAAGGACTATGCACAGCACGTAAACAAGCACATACGAGAAACAGACGTAAGAACCTGTGACTGGAAAGGGTGTACAAAAATATTTGAGAAGAGGATAAGCAAGTGCACCCTCCTTACGCATATAAGAACCCACACACGAGAGAAGCCTTTTAAGTGCTCTCTGTGTACGAAGGAGTACAGTCGGTCAGATGCACTAAATAAGCACATGAAGTCACACGAGCAGATAGCAGCAGATGAAAATATTTTCATAAAGAAGATATTCTATTTAAACCAATTATATCAGGAGATAGATATAAATACGACTAGTATAAAGGAGGAGTATAACAGACTAATAGTAGAGAATGAAGTATTACTTAAGTATATATGTAATAATAAGAAGTAAGACATATAATACAGTATATAATAAGTAATATATATAATACAGTATACAATAAGTAATATATATAATACAGTATATAATAAACGGGATAATATACTAATACATAATACATAATACATTAATAATAATATATAATAGATAATAGATAATATATTATAACTTATTACACCGTGTACAAGACTTATTACACATATAACAGAACTTATTACACAATACACAATAAATAATATACTACTTATTATCACTTATTACACAATGTACAAGACTTATTAAACATATAGCAGAACTTATTACATTATGTACATTATTTATTACACAATACACAATAAATAATATACTACTTATTATCACTTATTATAACTTATTACACAATTAGACTACTTGCTATAACTTATTACACATTGTGTATTATATTCTATACTATAAATATAAAATTAAAATTAAAATTTTATGACAATTACTTTACTACCGAAAGAAGTAATTGAGAGAATATCAGCAGGAGAAGTAATTACATCACCAACAGCATTAATTAAAGAAGTATTAGAGAACAGTCTAGATAGTAATACAACCACTATACGCATAACCATATCAGACACATTATTAGACAGGATAGTCATAGAAGATACTGGCTGTGGTATAAATAAGGCCGATTTAGACTTATTATGTACAAAGCATGCCACAAGCAAGCTATCCCAGTATAATGACTTATACAGCATAAATACACTCGGGTTCAGGGGAGAGGCCCTGGCCTCTATTTCCATGCTATCGCATATAACCGTAAGTACATCAACAGATAGTATAATAGGCCATGAAGTAAAATATGAAAAACAAAAATTAATAAAACAAAAAGAAATTACCTGTAAAAAAGGCACAAAAATAGAAATAACGGATTTATTTTATAACTGTAATAAAAAATACAAAAAATTCATTAATAACAAGACAGAGATAATTAAAATATTTCAGATAATCAGCAAGTATTCCATAATTTATACAGGCGTATTATTTGAGGTAGTGAAAGGGTCAGAACTTAAGAGGTATAATGTAAGAAGTAATAAGAACCACACTTTATCAGAAATATTTACACCCGGGTTAGTTAATGAATTAGTCAATATAAAATTTAGTACACAATTATCATTAAGTAATGTACATTATAATATGTACGTGTCCCATTCAAATTTATCATTATTATCACCCGTTTTTATTTTATTTATAAATAAACGGTTAGTAGAAATAAAAAAATAAAAAACGGTTATATTTACTATATAAGGAAATATTAGTAAAAGGGCATCCATTCATTCTGTTAGAGATAAGTATACCACAGGATATGGTTGATGTAAATGTACATCCATCAAAAGTAGAAGTATATTTAAGGCATGAGGAGGAGATTATTAACCAGATAGAATTTGAGGTAAGGAGAGTATTACAGACACAGAGAATGACCGGTATAACAAAAGTATCACAAAATCAAAATATATTACCAGAAAAGGAAATAAAAATTATTAAAAGTACAAATAAGGAAATAAAAAAACCATCAGAAATAAAAAAAATAAACGGACACAGCCCGAATCAACCCTACAATAAAACCAGACGTGTATACGGCAGTATCCGGGAGTAGCACACCAGTAACAAAACGGGTCAGGACAGACAGCAGAATAAACCCACTAACTATATTCCTTACACCAGAAATAACCCGAACTAACCCGAAAATAAAACCAGAGATAAAACAAAATCTACCAATAAAAAATATTGCTAATGAAATTAAAAATAACAGCATTACCAAATACAGTAATATTACCAAATACAGTAATTTAATAAAAAAATCACCTGATGAAACTCAGCACACAAATTCACCCCAAACAGAACCCGATTCCCACAATGAATCCATTCTTAACGAATCCCTCCTTATAGGACTCATTTCCAACCACTGGGCAGTCATCCAGCATAATACAGACCTTTATTTATTACACATTGCACATTTAAATTTAAACAGTCCAGAACTTACCACCAATAGTAGTAATAAGTTATACAAGCAAATTAAATATAATTTATTAATTAATAATAAATTAATTAATAATACAGTGCCAATAAATAATGCAATTAGACAAGACTTATTACACAATAACCAAAAAGTCCTGTCCAATAATAACCCGACTAACCCCACTACTCCCACACTAACCCTATTAAGCACAATAACAGAATTATACCAATTATTCAACAGGTAAGTAACCCAATAAACCCACACATAAACAAACCAATTAAAAATTTTTATGTATTTATTCAGAAATAAATTTGGTTTCACATGAGGGAAGTATACGCACATGGAAAGAAATTAAGAACAGAATATAATACACAATATGTAAGAAGTATTGAGCATAAAGAAGACTTCTTTAAAGAACAAGCCAGGATCCTCTTAAATTTCTCAAAGGACTTCACCACCGTACACACAGAAGATAAAGAATCCTGCCGTATTAAATGGTTTGAGGATGGTGAAATTAATGCGTGTTATAATGCAGTGGACAGGCATGCACTGACTAACCCTGATAAAATTGCGATTATTCATGAGGATGACAACGAGAATATATTACACATTACGTATAAAGAACTATTACAGCAAGTACTTATATACAGTGACTATTTAATAAGCAAGGGTATAAAAATGGGTGACACTGTATGTATATATATGCCCATGGAGCCCAATGCATTAATTATATCATTATCATGTGCTAGGCTGGGCATCTCGCATACGGTCGTATTCGGTGGGTTTAGTGCAGAGAGTCTCTCTGTGCGCATGGAGGACTCAGATTCTGTATGGCTCATTACGGCTGATTATACTTACAGGGGTGGTAAAAAAATTGATTATTTAAATAATGTTGTAATTTCCGTTGAGATTCTTAAAAATAATGTGAAAAATCCGTTATTAAAAGGTATTTTAATTTTTAATAAAGAAAATATTTCAGGTGAAATATTTTTAAAATTAAAAAACTCTGTAAGTACGCTGGACACATTAGAAAATATTTCACAAAATAAAAATTTATCCGTCCAGGATATTCCCTGCGTACCCGTCCCATCCGAGCACACGTTATTCCATTTGTATACAAGTGGCAGTACGGGCAAGCCCAAAGGACTATCCCACAGTACAGCAGGGTACTTATTATACGCTGCACTAACCACACTAGTCTGTTTTGATATACAGGAGGGTGACAGATTCTTCTGTACGGCTGAGTTAGGCTGGATTACTGGTCATTCTTATGTACTATACGGTCCATTAACACTCGGTATCACTACGGTCGTATTCGGAGGTGTCCCCGTATACCCTGATGCCTTACGGTTATTTAGGTCTATACAGAGGATTAAACCAACGCATTTATACACTGCACCCACTGTTATTAGGCTACTACAGAAGTCATTACCTGATTGTTTAGTCAAACCGTACGATATAACTGAGTCTAATAACGACTTATCCCCTGCTGTTGATCACGTGCCTAATTCACCGATCAGTAACCGGTCTATATTCACACACGGCATAACAGACACATTCAATAAGGATAATTACTACAAGAAGTATAATTCAGAAGGTGACTTAGGCGTATAGACGTATCCTCATTACGTGTACTGGGCTCAGTTGGTGAGCCAATTAATAAGGGTGCGTATGTGTGGTTTTCGATGTACTTCGGGAATGGGACCCTTCCGATCATAGATACGTATTGGCAGACAGAAGCCGGTGGTGTCATGCTGTCACCGCTTATAAGTATTTCTGAGTACAAGCCAGAGAGTGCCTCATTCCCATTCTTTGGCATGCAACCGATAGTCATGAAGAAGGACGGACTGCACACCACAAGCAATGAAGGCAGCACAAGCAGTGCGGGTGCAGGTGATGGTACAAGTAGTGCAGGTATAAGTACTGGTATAAGTAGTACAGGTACAGGTAGTACTGGTAGTGTTAGTGGTACAGGTATAAGTACAGGTGCTAGTAGTGTTAGTGGTATAAGTAGTACAGGTACAGGTAGTATGAGTACTGGTAGTGTTAGTGGTACTGGTAGTGTTAGTGGTATAAGTAGTACTGGTGCTGGTAGTGCTACTGGTACTGCTTCTGCTGTTGGTCCATCTGATGGTGTGGTTGAAGTAATTGGTGAGACTGGTATTTTACTGTTTAAGGGTTCCTGGCCTGGTATTGCTAGGACTATAGTAAAGAACCATGACAGGTATAAAAGTGCTTATTTCCAGTATAAGGGATATTTCTATACGGGTGATGAAGTACTTAAAGATATAAATGGGTACTACTGGATCAGAGGCAGAATTGATGATGTAATTAATGTGGCTGGTCATAGACTAAGTACAGCAGAGATTGAAAGTGTCGTATGCTCAGTGACTGGTGTATCAGAAGCAGCTGCATTAGGAGAGGAGGATGAGGTGACTGGCCAGGGTGTTACTATATTTATAGTTAAGTCGGGTGATGTATCTGACACTGACGTATTCAGTGATATTAAGTCTGTCTTAAGGAAGCGGATCGGGTCGGTTGTTAACCCTAAAAGGATCATTTCATGTCCTGAGTTACCTAAGACAAGTACTGGTAAGATGATGAGGAGGGTACTAAGGAAAGTATTAGAGGGACAGGAGGTCGGAGATATAAGTACGTGCATCAACCCTGACTCGATCACATTTGCTAAATCAAGTATTGCTAAATAAATGATTTATTACACAATGTATACAACTTATTAGACAATATATAATTAATACTATAACTTATTACACAGTGTACAAGACTTATTAGACAATACACTATTACTTATTACACAGTGTACAAGACTTATTACACAATGCACTATTATTTATTACACAGTGTACAAGACTTATTACACAATACACTATTATTTATTACACATATAGCATAACTTATTACACAATGCACAAGACTTATTACACAGTGTGCTAAATATATATTATTTATTACACAATACACTATTACTTATTACACAATACACTATTATTTATTACACAATATAGCATAACTTATTATACAATATATATTACTTATTATACAATGCACTATTACTTATTACACATATACCATAACTTATTATACAATGCACTATTATTTATTACACATATATTATTGCTTATTACACAATATCTATTTGATTATACATTACTTATTACACATTTATTAAACATATATTACACATTTATTATTAAGTTATACACTGATTATACATTATTTATTACACAATGTATACAACTTATTACACATATATTATTTTATTTATTACTTATTACACATTGTGTATTATTTATAATTTATTATACAGTGTCTTATAATTTATTTTTATGGAGGCCCGTTTAAGTACGTATAAGCCAGGCCATGGACTAGAAGAACTCTTCAGTGATAATTTAGAACAGTTCTGGCACACAGATGGAAACCTTCCACATTACATAGAAATAGACTTTAACCAGATAAAGAAGTTAGTCAGTATAAGGATGAACTTAGGCCATACACAGGACAAGAGTTATATACCTAAAGATATAGAAATAAGATACGGAAAGACACGGGAAATGGCAAGCGGACTAAAAAGCACAGTAATAACAGACAAAATGCCTATTATAACCATACCAATAGACGAATACTGTGCATATGTACAGATAGTCATACTGAGTAACCATCAGGAAGGAAGAGATTCACGGATCAGAGGACTCTCATTAGCATGTTTAGATTAAAAAATAAAACTATTTATAGTTTAATCATCCTTATTTTATTAAAAATTACCAAATATGGAAATGTATACTAATTAAAAATTACTAAATATGGAAATATTTCATTATATTTCATTATGTTCTTGTTTTTCTCTCATGCTTTTTATATACCATACGCTTAGGCCACTCCTCCATAAACCTACCAAATCTAATTGGTCCAATTACTTTCTCGGACCCATGCCCAGTCTTCCTGTATAAAGTGTCCCCCCCTAAGAAGAAATAATTAGTGCAGTACTCAATAAACCGCCTTCTCTTTAATGAATACCCAACCCAGGCCATCCCCTTCCCTCTCCTCTTTAAATAGTCCTTTATGCTCTCAATATCTTCCTTGCTTATCTCTAACTCCATGAATAAATTTTATAATTCATTGAATGGAGTTCAAATAGTCCTGTGATAATTTAAGTACTTCTAAAAGTGTAGCCGATAAATTATCTCTCATTTTTAAATCTAATTTGCTAATTACATTACCAAATAAGGAAATCTCTAACCGTATTTTATTATTACTTTTTACTGTTGTATTTATAATACCATTTGTCTTACAGAAGAATGAACAAAAATTTGTTGTTGGTGTTTTTGGTATATAAATTAATCTACAATTAGTAATAAATAATGTACCTGTACTAGAAATATGACTATAAGTACTGAATAAGCCACCTTCACCCACTGTGATAGAGTATCCTATGTTATACCCTATGTATAATAACTCTTCATTATCATCCAGTGGCAGGGGCGTACCAGCCACTGTAAATAAGCACGTATTGAAATTCCTGTACGTCTCCTGTAGCATAAAACAGTTCTTTTTTTTATTTTTTAATTTTTTATATTTATATTTTATGCGGAAACAGTCTTTTTTTATTTTTATTTTCTATAAATACGCATGCGAAAATATTTTTCAGTGAGGCGATACTTTACAGAATCATTTGTATAGTAAGTATGCTATCCGAGTTACTACAAAATAGTGCTCGCTCGATACTGGAATGAGGAAGAACAACTTCAATTCTTTAATTAGAAGGTTAGAGATATTTAGGAGTGTAAGTATATTTACACTTCTGTCTCTTTTGATGAATTATTGAATATCCTCCAGAATATCTGTTGAGGAAGGATTAGAAGTATTCTGACCAGTGTTATAATTTAATATCTTTATATGAACAGAGAAGGAGTAGTAGAAGCAGCAGAAGGAGAAGTAAATAAAGGGATAAGTAGAAGGAGAAGTAAATAAAGGGATAATAGAAGGAGAAGAGTAAAGGGAATAGAAGTAGAAGTATATACACAGTAGTAGTAAGGTATTAGTATACATATAATAGGTATTAGAAGTATAAGTAATAGGTATAAGTAGTAGTATATACACAGTAGTATATAAGTAAGGGATAATAGGTATAAGTAGTAGTATATAGTAGTATATACACAGTAATAATAGTAGTGTATATATAGGTAGTATAGTATATAGTATATACACAGTAGTAAGGTATTAGTAGTAGTATATATGTACTGTATATAAGTAATAGTAATAGTAAGGTATTGCATTGGTCTATTAGTATACCTATATGTATATACTATGTGCCTGTATATATATTAGTCCTACTGTATATACTATGTATACATGTATTAGTCTATTAGTATACCTGTATACATTAGTCTATTAGTATATTAATAATAGTATAATAAGTTATATTTAGTATATTTAATTAGTAATAGAATCAATTGTATCTTGTAAGTAATATACATTGATCTTCTCATTTGGTGATGTGAGTGTAAGGATGGTTTCTTCTGGGTTATTAGAAGTGGGAAAGTCAAGAAATGTACCTGGTGGTGTTTTAATGGCAAATAATGATGATTCTACTGAGTTGTCTAATTCCTTTAAGTCTGTATATGTTACATATGCTCTATTAATATTCTCTTCATGGTTTGCTAGTATTTGTAGTTCTGTGTTTACTTGGTTTAATTGTTCATCTATCTCTCTTTCTATACGTAATAACTCCTTGACTTCTTCTGTCTCTCTTCCTGTGGTTAGTGATATACCACCACAGCTTATACATTTATTATTCTCTTTATCTTTTATGTACTGTATGCTATTCTTTAATTTCTTCTTTATATAACCCACTCCTTCTAATACATTTGTTATATCATACAGTCTTCTTTTATGGGTTTCTAGTGCTGATGCGGCATAATTCAGATCTAATTCATATTCTGGTGAGTCTTTTAATAATCTTAAGAATCTTTTAGCAAGTACTCCTAATGAACTGCCTGTCCTACCAATTACTGAGTGTTTCTGTTCTGATGTGTCTAAGTCAGAGAAGAAGGAGAATAAACTACTCTCCTGTGGAATATGCATGGGAAATAAAAATGGATTGAATTTTCTATTTTTTATATGGAATATTTACTGTGTGGTATACCCATGGACTGTGATTACTTAATCAAGTACATAAAGTTATCTGAGGATGCGTGTGTGCATGAGAGAGTATCAGAAGTAATTTATTATTTAAGCAGGTATACAGTAATAATAAGCAATACAGAACATAATGATAATAGCCGTATAAGTAATAGTATATTTAGTATAATATATCCAGCAGATAAGAATAAGTCCAGGAAGTGTTTATACAGGAGACGGTTTAGTAGTAATTATATATGTGATAATATAGAGTATATTATGAGTGAGTTAGGGTGTACCAATAAGGTGGTTAGGATATATGACAGAGTGTGTTATAAGTATAATAATGCGAGTATAATAATAATAAAAAATAAAAATAAAAAAATAATAATTGCGAAGAGTGACCGACCAGATGGGGAAGTCATTTTAGAAGAGATAAAGGACAAATTAAAGCTATGGGTAAATTTAATAACACCCCCAGAGGACATACATAAATATATACCATAATATATTATACTATGTGTAATAAATAAAATAAGATAATAAAAAATAAAAATAAAAAGATAAAATAAGATAATAAGATAAAAATACAATATAATACTAATAGAGTAATAAGTTATGTACATTGTATAAAATAATATATGTGTAATAAATAATAAAATATAATAATATATGTGTAATAAGTTATGTACATTGTATAATAAATAGTATAGTATATAATAATATATGTATAATAAATGCTATGCTATGTGTAATAAGTAATAGAATATAATACTAATAGAGTAATAAGTTATGTACATTGTGTAATAAGTAATAAATATAATAATATATGTGTAATAAGTTATGTACATTGTGTAATAAGTTATAATAAGTTATAATAAGTTATGTTTATTTATTATGCTATGTGTAATAAGTTATGTACATTGTGTAATAAGTTATTGTATTAATATTCTATACAGGATGGGTGTGGTTTACTTTCTGTTAATAAGTGTGATAAGTCTTTCTTGCTGTAATAATCATCTGATAAGTTAATATTGATTATATGATTATTTTCTACTGTATCCTCATTTAATAATATATATCTAACGGTCTTTTTTGATATATTATTATCTTTTGTTTTTATTTTTAAAATATTTTTATTTCTAACGGTATTTTAATTAAATTTGTGGTTTTTAGTGTACTTATTACACATTGTTTAGTAAGTAATGGCAAGTGCTGGAATATGTCCCTTATGTAATTATCTAATGAATCGATTATATCTAACTGGTTTTCTTTAATTATACTGTATATATCTATATTATTACAGTTAGAATATTCTTTAATAAAAAAAGAAGATTCTTTAGATATAAAAATGTCGTTATTTCCTAATAGAGTAATGTACTTTTTTAGTAATAAAAATATTTCATTTTCATTTAAAATATTTTTATATTTCAAAATAACCGTTGATAATTTAATTGAATTAATTGAAATATTTTCATTTAAGTAAATTTTTACCATTTTTCTTATTTCTTCAATAAAACTTATTCTACATACCATAATAAATACACACTCTCTATGAATTATAGTAGATTGTGTAATAAGTCTTACTAACTCTATCCAGGCTGTGTACTCATTCTGGTTTATTTCTGTGTAGTTATTAATACATAAGGAATACGTCTCTAATACACTGCCTATCTCTATCACAGGGACTATCATACTTGGTGATAATTTTATACACATAGCGTATAAAGTCTTAATAGCACATTCTATTACTGTACTACTCCTGTTAGTATTAAATAAGAAAAGCAGGTCATTAACTATTTCAGTATGTTGTATATCTGTACTATTCATATTATAAAGGATTCTTCTGAAGAACTCTTCATATTCCAATGGATCACCTTGGAAATCCTTTAACTTTAATACTTCTCTATTATAAGCCATTAATAAAAAAATAATAAAATATTCCAATATATATAGTACAGTATATACTACACATTGTATAATAAATAATATACAATACACAATATAGTACTTATTACACATAGTATAATATATAATACTTAATATGCTATATATAATAATATATGTCTCATACTATTATTTATTACTCTATTACCACTTAATAATATAGATATATACTACTTATTACACATATATCAATATATTATACTATTTATTACTTATTACACATGTATTATTATATATCATTATATTATACTATTTATTACACATGTATTATTATATTATACTACTTATTACACATAGTACAATATATATTACTTATTACACATATATCATTATATTATACTACTTATCATTTATTACACATGTATTATTATATTACCTATTACTTATATTACTTTATTACCTATTACTTATTACACATATATTATTATATTTTATTACTTTATTACCCATTACTTATTACACATGTATCATTATATTTTATTATTTATACTATTATTATTTATTATACTATTACTACTTAATACTATTTATTATACTATATGTAATAATTATTCAAAATTCTTTTTTACTATATAGCTTAGCATCCTCTCTGTCTCTTCCTCAATCCGTCTTATATACTTGTTATCTATAAATAATGTATTGTCATCTATCTCCTGTATTATAAAATTACTTTCTCTGTTGAGTCTTATTATTATTTGCTTAATAGATGGGTCACACTCAATTAGTGCTCCTTTTATGGCCTTTACCATTTATAAAAAAATGAAAGAATTTGCATGGAGAAGATGTCTTAATGAAGGAATTCCAATAAAACTCGTATTAAAAGAGAATGAAAAGGACTTTATTGTAAGGGAAGGTATAAATAACTCATTACTAAGCATAGGAAATATATCCAACAGTAATATATTACTATTAGATGGCTTACCAGGCGTACAGCATAAACTACTCACAGATATATACGGTATAAAAGAGAGGACAGTCAGTATTATATGCAGGATCACAGGTATACAACAGAAACAGGACAGGGAGGAGGTTCATAAGATATATTCTATGCACCCATTTATATATACGAAATCAGTGAGTGTCACACCAGGCCATACGGATATATTAGTCATATTTGACACTCATCACAGTATGAGCACGTATGCAGTGACTCTTACTAAGAAAGGGAGGACAACGAATGATTCAGTGGAGTTATTAGCCAGGTTATTAAGGTTAGAGAGTAATCAGATAAATTATGCAGGGAACAAGGACAAGAAAGCCATTACTACACAGAGGATAAGTGTAACAGGTGTACCGTATTTAAATATTTATAAATTAGCAAATTTTATTAATAATAACGGTATTACCAAAAGTAGTAATAACGGTATTACCAAAAGTAGTAATATAACCCCAGAAGATATTTCAGAATTATTAAAAATACCTGATAATGATTCAGTTAATAAAATAAATTCATTATTCTCAGGGTGTACCAGGGACTTACACCAGGACAGTCTTAATGGGCTCAGTGACTTAAGTGGAATAAGCACACTACCACTAAGTAGTATTATACAGGACATAAGGAGGATTACAGCAGAGTACAATAATTCAACAGAACCTGAGCAGACAGATGCCCAGTACAAGGACATAACTAATTCTATAACGGAGGATACAATTATACTTACGAATATAGAAAGGATACCAAAAAAAATACAATTAGGAGATTTAGAAAAAAACAGATTTTATTTACGGTTAGAAATAACGGACAAAATAAAAAATAAAGAAATAACGGAAGAAATAACGGAAGAAATAAAAAATAAAGAAATAACGGAAGAAATAACGGACGAAATAAAAAATTTAGAGGACCGAATTAACTTACTAAAAGTAGAAGGATTTCCGAATTATTATGGAAATCAAAGGTTTGGCTATGGACTGAGTAATCCTGATGTAGGGGAGTTAATTATAAAGAAGGATTTCAAAGGCGCAATTAGTAAAATCATTGAAAATTTAGGAAATTTAGAGAATTCACCCAGAGTAAAAGAAGCACTAACGTATTTACACCAGGAGAAGTATTCTGATGCGAGGAATACCCTACCAGGAAAATTTCAAACAGAAAAAACCGTTATTTATTCATTAGAGAAGAAAATTCCTGCAAAAATAATATTCAGCAGGATAAGGAGAGAAACAAGAATGATCTACTTACACAGTTATCAGAGCAAACTATTCAATGACGTATTACAACAGAGACTAATTAATGGCGTACGTAATAATGAGTATATAACAGGTGTAAGCATAGGGTCTATAACAAGCAAGCAGCAGATAGACCAATTAGTCACAGTATCTGATACTCCCAATATAAGTAATACAGTGATACCTTTATATCCCATTGAAGAGATTGGTGCGAGTAAGCATGAGAAAGTGGTTGGTTTAACTGGTGGGTACAGGAAGGCCATTATTATACCTGAAAATTTGAATTATTCCGTTATTAATTTCAGGTACTTAGAGATTTCATTTGATTTACCACCTGGTGTGTATGCCACTATGCTTATAAAGGAGCTTACCTGCAATGGTGTAGTAGAGATAGGGTGGTAATACACCACTGACTAATAGAAGAGGTCTTAAGGAGTACTTAAGGAGTGAAGAGAACTATTTGAACCTATTAATAAACTGGTTAGTCATACAATTAAATGGTAATTTCAGTTATTTATATATATTATATCTATTTATCCGTTATATATGTATATTATATTTTAAACCGTTATTTATATACATATTTATCCGTTATTTATGTATATTTTATGTATATTAATATTATTAATCCGTTATTTATGTATATTATATTTTAATCCGTTATTTATCCGTTATTTATGTATATTTTTTGTATATTTTTTATAAAAATTTTAATAAACCCGTTATAATTTATTTTATTATCTAAAAAATATCTGCATCTGAGAAATCTTCAATCTCCGACGCATTATCATCCATCTCCATTTTATACCTAAGAATCCCTCCAATCCCATTAAATGCAGATATAAATTGAGTCCCTTCCTGACTCTTGTCAGATATAAATACCACACTGCAATTAACCTTCCTGTAATTCTCTGCAAGCCAGTCAGTCAGTAAGTCACCCTCACTGGAATCAGCAGCATACACCACAGACCCACCCCGATCAACCCGTCTTATTGTAGATGACTCGTCTATGATTAACACCTCCATACACCCCATCTCTAAACAGCCCATGGTCTCATCCACACCGAAACAAACCTTCCCTGACCCAGAGACAACCTCATCAAAGAACATCTTAACTGTCCTCTTCTCACTCACTAATTTTATATTCTGAAGGACTTCTTCTGACTGCTCTATCGCTTGATTTAGTCCATTCTCACCACCGTATGCCACATCAATCACTTTAGCCACTTTCACTTTAAGCCGCTGATCAAAGAAGTCTGCCTGGTATAAGTCACTCTTGAAATCAGCACACCCTGCCAGGATGAGTCCGTGTATATTAGGCTTATTACTGGATATAAACACTTGTGTGGCTATCTCACTGACTTTCTTAAGGTAATTATGCCTCTTCTCTAACCTAAGCCTAGCAAACCTAACTGAGGACTGGCCACCACGGCCGTGTTTCTTTGGTAAGTCCACGGATATGTTCTGCTTGACCTCTTTTGAGTTACCTGAGAGTACTGCGAATAAAGCCCCGTGTCCATCCAGCACTATAAACCCGAATTTATAATCATCCTCTAATGAGTTTATTAAGTCCTGTACGTGGAACTTGCTGTCACACAAGTACAGTGACGTATTAATGGGCTTCATTGGCTCTATGTCAAAGCACACTTTCTTCTCCTTGCCAGAGTCTTCCAGGATTGTTCCTGTGTACAGTGCCAGTCCATTATCAGGTACTTTTGTGATTAATTTTAGTCTTTGCTGTGCTGATGTGATTGCTCCGAGTACGCTGAGTCTGTTAACTCTGCTTTTTATGTTTGAGGCTGTCCCGTACTCATCCACTAAGAGTTTGTTAGCCCTGGATATTTGATCCTTTGGTGGGAGTATCAGGGATATCATGGATGTCCCATTTCCTCTTGCATTCTGTAAGTACTTCAAGAGTTTTTTCATCTTCCATCTTTCTACTTCTAACTGCTCAGCTGTTTGCTGGTCTTTCTCCATACAGAATAAAAAAAGCCAGAATTTATTACAGTATGCATAAAAAATAAAAATAAAATATTAATACTTATTACACAGTGCACAAAACTTATTACACAGTGTACAAAACTTATTATTATTTATTATACATATACTATTATATATTACTCTATTAGTACTATATTCTATTACTTATTATTACTTATTACACAATGTACAAAACTTATACTGCATATACTATGACTTATTATTACTTATTACACATACATTACTATATTCTATTACTTATTACACAGTGTACATAACTTATTACTATTTGTTACACATACATTATTACTATTTATTACTATGTTAGTACTATATTCTATTACTTATTACTCTATCACATATACTATGACTTATTATTACTTATTACACATAATGTATTACTTATTACACATACATTATTATATTCTATTATACACTATACTACTTATTACACATTAATCATAACTTATTACTATTTATTACACATATACTATGACTTATCATAACTTATTACACATAATGCATTACTTATTACACATTAATCATAACTTATTACACATTAATCATAACTTATTATTACTTATTATACATAATGCATTACTTATTACATATAGTGTATTATTATTTATTAACTGTATTTCTTATTAAAATTTCCTTCCATGTAAAATATTTTTCAGATGAGCGTAGTAGAGAAAATTAAAGAAATAGAGAATGAAATGGCAAGAACCCAGAAAAACAAAGCAACAGCAAACCATTTGGGACTATTAAAGGCAAAATTAGCCAAATTAAGGAGGGAGATACTTACAACTAAAAGCAGTGGAGGATCATCTGGAGAAGGGTTTGATGTAGCAAAAACAGGAGTGGCAAGAATCGGGTTTGTAGGGTTCCCATCTGTAGGGAAGAGTACAATCATGACTAAATTAACAGGGACGTACAGCGCAGTAGCAGATTATGAATTTACAACACTAACCACAGTTCCAGGCATCCTTCATTATAACGGAGCAAAAGTGCAAATACTCGACTTGCCAGGAATCCTTGAAGGAGCAAAAGATGGCCGTGGTAGGGGTAAACAAGTAATTGCTGTAGCCAGGACGTGTTCACTTATATATATAGTATTAGATGCAACTAAACCACTCACTAATAAAAGAAAAATAGAAATGGAGCTAGAAGGGTTCGGCATACGACTGAATAAGTCACCACCAGACATTACAATATCAAAAAGAGACCGTGGTGGTGTAAATATACGGTCATCCTGTAGACTGACGCATTTAGATGAGGAGGGTATCCGTATGATATTTAAAGAGTACCGGACACTAAATGTAGATGTCATGTTCAGGTGTGATGCAACTGCTGATGATTTAATTGATGTAATTGAGGGTAACCGGGTGTACGTGCCTGCTTTATACATACTTAATAAGATTGACAGTGTATCGTATGAGGAATTAGAGGTAATTAGTCAGTTAAAGGACTCTGTGCCCATATGTGCTGATAAGGAGTGGAATTTAGATGAAGTATTAGAGGCCTCATGGGCTAAGTTAAGGTTAATTAGGGTGTTTACTAAGCCCAGGGGACAGTTACCTGATTATACGGCACCGGTTGTTATGCGGGAGGGTAAGTGCAGTATAAAGGACTTCTGTAATTCTATTCACAGGGGGATTCTTGGGGAGTTCAAGAATGCGATTGTTTGGGGTAACAGTGTAAAGCACGTACCACAGCGGGTTGGCAAGGAGCATATTTTAGTGGATGAGGATGTGGTACAGATAGTAAAAAGGAGGTAACCTGAATAACTAATAACACATAAAGTAATAAATTCTAGAATATTCATATGTATTAAGTAATAATAAGTAGTAATAGAGTAATAAGTAATAATAAGTAGTAATAGAGTAATAAGTAATAATAAGGTGTGTTATATAGTGGTAATAAGTAGTAATAAGTAGTAATAGAGTAATAAGTAATAATATATAGTGGTAATAGAGTAATAAGTGGTAATAAGTTATGCACTATGTGTATTAAGTTATGTTATATGTGTATTAAGTTATGTATAATATATAGTACTATGTGTATTAAGTAGTAATAAGGTGTGTTATATGTGTAATAAGTTATGTTATATAATGGTAATAGACTATTAAGTATTGTACTATGTATAATAAGTTATGTTACTATGTATAATAAGTAGTAATAAGTTATAATATATTATATACTGTGTGTTAAGTATTACTTATTACACAATGTATTTTATATTTTATTCTTTATTGGTTAATTTTCTCCTATAAAAATAAAATTTAAAATTTTTATTTACTCCAAAAGTTTTAGAATTTACGTATGACAGGAAAACCACTCACAAAAGGACTTGGAGGCAGAAAATACGCAGTTGATGGATGGGACATGGGAAGAATGCTTAAATTCATTCAACAGGAAGCAGAGCAGAAGACACAAGAAATAAAAATCAAAGCAAATGAGGATTATCGACTGAGAGTCTCTGAGCTGGCCGTGACAAGCACACAAAAAATAAATAAAATGAGAGAGGAGGAGATGCACAGGATTCAGATGGATAAGACCATTGCAGTAGGGAAATTAAGGGCAAAGGCCTGTCTTAGTATAGCAAAGCAGAAGGAGCACACGATAAACAGGATTCTAAACACTGCAGCAGAAAAGTGCAAAAATTCTTTATTAACTGAAAAATTAGTAAAAGAAACCGTTGAAAAATACCGTTATATATTTCCTAAAAAGGAAATGATAATCCATATACAAGAAAAAAACAAATCCATTGTAAAAAACCTTCTTAATGGAGAGGACTACAGGATAGAACCATTAAATGAGGATATGCTTGGTGGGATAGTTATACGGGATGAGGAGAGGACTGTTTTAGTTAATAATAGTTATTTAGAGAGGTTAAGGTGTGCAGGGGATAAGGTTCAACCAATAATCCAGAAGATAATATTTACTAAATTAAGTAATAATAAGTAAATAGTTCTATATAACGGTTTTTTATTTAAATTTATTATAACTTATTACACAATGTACAATAATACATATAGGTAAACAGAACTTATTACAACTTATTACACATACAACATAACTTACTACACATTGTACTAAAATATCTATTGATTATACTATTACTTATTACACAACATAACATAACTTACTACACAATGCACTAAATATTATTATACATAACAGAACTTATTACAACTTATTACACAATACAACATAACTTACTACACAATACAACATAACTTATTATACAACACAACATAACTTACTACACAATGCACTAAATATCTATTACTTATTACACATCATGTATTATATTCTATTACTTATACTATTACTTATTACACTAAAATATCTATTACTTATTACACATTGTACTAAAATATCTATTGATTATACTATTACTTATTACACAATACACTAAAATATCTATTACTTTTTACACTATAACATTACTTATTACACAATACAACATAACTTACTACACAATACACTAAATATTCTTATGATTTATTATATATTATGTATAATGTATTGACATATCATAAAAAATAAAATAGTAAACAAAAATTTCTTATTTTATGTCATAATTAAAAATATCTATATAAGGAAATATCAGTTATAAAATATATATTAAAATTTTATTATATGAAATAAAATGAAAATTAAACTATTATTACTGCTAATATCTATAATAACAGTAAATACAACACAATTATTATCACCAGAAGAAATAGAATTATTAAATAATGAAATAGTCAAGAAATATCTAACAAAATGGATATTAATTAATACACATAGCTTACTAAATTTTGATATGGCATATTTATTGTATGAAAGTGGTGGCATATACAATAAAAGGAACTACGCAGAAGAAATAGAGATTAAATCAACTGTACAAACCTACAAAGACTCTTCTAATAATGCTTTATACCAAAGATACCCTTATAAAGATGTTTATTATGATTATTTTGATAGGGAGAATAAGGGAGAAGAAAGATTTAAATACATAAAAGAGTATCATAATACATTAATTAATATGTTTACTTATACAGATAAATTTAATACTCCCTTATCAGATGGATTAACAGATGGATTAACTATATTCTTAAAACACCAAGATATATTACCGTATGTACACAAAGTATTAGCATCACTTTTTTTAATTTCTGAAGGATTGAATATTTCCCTTTTTGTACAAAAAATCAATGACAAAGATTTTCTTATACTAAAAAAATTTAATTCAACAGAAAAACATTTTATGATTGATTTGCACCTGAAATTCATTAAAAATAACGAAGAAATAACGGTAAAACAAGAAAAAACAAAAAATATCATAAACTTTTTCATAAATAACAGAAATAATCCAATTATAGAAAAATATAACTACACTGAACCTGAAACATACGAAAATTTTTACACTGCAAAATTTTTATACAATCCAAAGATTCTTATTTATTCGTATATATATGAGCATATCACAAAAAAAGAAGAAATGCTTGGTTTTATACGGACAGTATACGATTTATTATATGAGTGTATGAATACGCCTATTTATACCACTAAAAATACAAAAAAAACGGATATTTCCATATTAAGTAATACTAAAAAGTTTGCAAATTCATTATATAAAAAATATTTTATAGAAGTATTGCCATCCAACAGAATTTTCAGGTATTCTCCTGTTAATGAATTAGTAAAGTATAAAAATAGGACTATTTCAAATAATTTACCAATTATATTGCATAACCCGAATGTAACCCTAAATAGAGAATATATTCAACCAACAGGTGGAATCTGGTTATTAAAATTAATTAAGTGCATAACTTATAACCCAATAACTCATAAGTATACGACTGATCATCTACCAAATGCAAATTTTAAATTAATTAATTTTATTAAAAAAGTAAAAAATTATTTTCCAACGGATTTATCAACTGAAATAGGCAAAACTTGGAATTCTTCCTTTTATGGTATAATTAATGAAAATAGTGCATTATTTAATACACAAGGCATAATAAGTACGCTTGAGGTTATATCTAAGCTAACTAGTAATCATACAAGAAATAAGCATTTTATTATGTTTAAGGAGAATATCCGTAAATATGGTAATACTGGCATGTTATATAAGGAAATTGAATTATATACTAAAGAATTTTTAAAACCGTTATTTAAATCTTATTATTTATTTCCTAATACGGAAAACAAAAATACAAAAGATTTAGATATAAAAATTTTTATAGAAAATTTTAGTATTTTAAACATACCTAAAAATAAGACTTATGATGTATTCGGTAAGATATTTATTAGGTTTATAACACATGAACAAGAAGAAGGGATTATATTGGATATAAATGAGTCAGGTATTGATTTTTATACAGAAAAAAGAAAAATTCATCAATTACCCGATACGGCAGAGCATTGGCTTAGATATAAGGTGGATTATGTTAAAAAAAGAAACAAAAATTTTTATGGTTTTTTATTTTTAAATTTTTTAAAAATGCAGTTAAGATTACTAAATAAGGAAAATACCGGCAATATTAATTATTTAATAGAAACCGTTAATTTAATTATAAATAACGATAAAAATAAGGTTGACAGATTATTTCTTGGCGGCAGAATAGAAAATATTTTTTATAAGGAAGATATTTTGGTGTGTTATTTATTACACATTGTGTATTTAAAAAAGTCAAAACTATCGATACAATTTATTACTAATATACTAGGAAGTGAAGAATTAAGTGATCATTGTGTACAAAGTATTCTACTGCCAATTGTGATTTATACAGGCATTTACAGCGAGTGTAAGAAATTATTACACTTAGACTTATTACACAATTACTTAAATATACCAATACATATTACACAATTACTTAAAATTCTTGAGTATTTAATAAGTATAAACTCACCAGAAATTCTTACACAATGGTTTAAAAGTTTTATAGGGTTAGACTGGCCTAATACATATTCTGTATATGAACTGCTTAAATACGCCCCTATAAAGATCAAATTGGGTGTACTTGACTGTATAAGTAATAACGGTAATACAGTTGATTATATTAAAAAATTAGTAAAAATTGTTAAAAAAACAAAAAATATCCGTTATAACGGTAATTGCCATATAAGGAAATCCAATGAAATATTTTTAATATTTTTAGGTATTTCCTGTCATAATAAGACTAAGTACACTAATATCATTAAGTACTGTTATGATTCTATTGTGTATAATAATAGTATTACACTTATTTACACTGGGGATACTTCTCCTGTATATATTAGGACAGTATACCAAGTATTAGTACAAGAAAAAATGAGACTATGTGTAAAAAGTTCTGGTATACGAAAATATAAAGCAGTTTTATACTCATACCGGATATATCTGGATAAGTAATAAATTATAACATAACTTATTACATACTACATAATAAATAGTATATAACTTATTACACATGATATATAACTTATTACACAATATATTAATAATATATAGATATATATAACTTATTACACAACATACAATATATATTACGTATTGATTATAACTTATTACATATTGTGTAAATTATATTTATATAAAAATAAATTAATTTTATTTTAATAAACTGGTACACATTATAACATAACTTATTACACATTATATAATTAATACTACTTATTACACAATATATTATAATATACAAATGAATATAACTTATTACACTACATATAATACTTATTGTACTACATGTAATAAATACTATATAACTTATTACACAATGTATAACAAATACGATATAACTTATTACACAATGTATAACACTATCCTTACCCAGATAATACAGTCTAAAAATAAATACAGATAAAGATATACTCTTTATTATAATAATTATAGTATAAGGACGTACACATAGTCATAATAGTACTAGACCATGCACTGAACTGTCCCTATAGTTATATGATTTGTTTAATTATGTGATACTAGTCTGAATTTGATATACTTATTCTTATATCTAGGCCGTTTATCTTAACATGATCACTGCACGTGTTCGCACACTGGCAGATCAGTCTCGAACATGCACACCCACATATAACCCGAATAACCCAAAATTCATTTTTGCCTTCACATAATATTTAAAATATTCATAATTTTGTTTGTTTCATTAGGATATAAGAATATTATACTAAAAACAATCATTATAACAATCATAATTATTGCAATAAATATTATAGTTGTAGTGCGCATTCCTTTGATTGTAGTACCAGATGTATTTATAGTACCACCTGTTTCTTTGTTTTTAGATGTATCTATAGTACCACCATTTCTATTTTTTGTATTCTCTTTTATAGATTTGCCTGTAATACCACAAACATCAGATATTATTGATTTTAAATAGCCAGAAATTACGTTATTTCTAAAATTACTAATATTAAAATCTTTATGGTCTAATACATTACTGTGCCCACCTAATATCGTTAGAATAGACTTATTATCTAAAATACCAATAATTTTCACATTCTTCAGTTGATCTAAGAATGTCTTAATTCTATCTTTGTTCTCATCTTTACCTAAACTAAATCCATGCTCCATAGTAGACATCTTATATATTGTATAATATAACCACGCAATAGAAGTATGTAATTTTTTATCTTTATCTTGAACTTGAATTAAATTATAAATTAAACCATTTATAATGTCATAAGTAAAAGAATCAAAATCCGAACGTTCTGTTCTTGCAAGTAATTGAAATGAATAAATATCATCGTCAGTTAGCTTTAAATCACTTGCATTTGATTGTTCTTCTCCATTCTTATCAACTATAGTTAGTTTATCACCATGTTTTATTAGTATATCTAACACTCTCTGTAATCTAGAACACTCTCCTGATTCAGTTAACTCATATAGTTTAAGTATTGCATCTTTTGAAGTTATTTCTTCACCTAGTTCTGATCTGTCTGCTTTCTCACGCAGTACATTAATAGAAGAATCATAGAAATTCTTTCTATGCCTATATAATTGTGCTATAATACTATGATTATTACTTATTAATTTATAAAATGCCTCTTTTTTACTTCCACTGTCTAATGCCTCTGCTTCTTCTTTAATCATATCTATAATTTCAGATGTTTGGGTTATAGAGTCATTGATTTTTAATATAATATCTTTATAATCACAGACCCGAGTTCTATTATATATTTGCATGTAAAATATATTATATGCCAAATTAGTCAGTGATTCTGGTAAATCTTCAAATATTGGGGTTTTTCTGTTAATATCTGTTATTATTTTATATATTTTTTCTATATCACTACGTGCTATTCTTCCTTTTTTGTGACCGATTTCTTTCTGTAATTCTATTCTTAATTCTTCATCATCAATATATCCTTCCATAAAAAATAAAATATTTTCCATATTTATGCTTTTAAAAAAACGGAAAAATTAAAATATTTTATACAAACTGTAATTATTATACATTTATGATGGCCAGCAGAAGGCAGTTAGTTAATGATACTACTGTAGTACTGTAATATGTCCATATAACATAGTTGATTCTAGTGGTGTAATAGATATTTATGACGTGTTCACAAGGAGTAATATCTGTAGCTGTTCTGATACATAGCCAAGATATATAGGAGAGTGAAAGGGAAGGTGTTTTATTCTATTTAGAAATTGGCCTATGCTTGTGCAGACTTGAAGTATTAATAGTACAGCTGCGTTAGATCTGGTGCTGAAGTAAGCTGTTAATGCCCTTTGAGTCTCTCCATAAAGTGTGTGAATGTCTCAAGGTGGCTAGCCAGTAGTTGATACACGGATCTGTGATCTGGCCTTGTTTTGTCGGGATCATCGTGCGGGTTGTCACACTGACATATCGCCATTGGATTCTCATACGAGACTGGTGGTATCATCATAAATATATAACTTATTACACATTAATCATTACTTATTACACAACATACATTACTTATTGTACTATGTGTAATATATATTACTTATTGTACTATTATTATTATATTTTAAATTATTTAACTTATGTAGAGGTAATGTATAAATAAATAAGAAGACGTAAAAAATATTTTATGGGAGGCCTTTTGGTAATTGACAATGGAACATACGAATGTAAAGCAGGAGCCAATAAAGATATACCAAGTGTGAAATTCCGCAACCAAATATACAGAACAAAAGGAAAGGATGGCAAAGCATTATACTCAATATCTGTGGATAAAAACCAGAATACTCCATCAACAGTAAAAAGTATGTTTGATGGAATGGTTGTGTATAACTATGACGTATTTGAAGGTACAATTAAATCAATAATGAAAGAAGTAAAAACTGGGTTAAATACTAAAGAAAAGGAAGATATTAAAGAATTAGTAATAACTGAATGCTTTTTAAACCCAAAAGTATTTCATGATATGGCTATAGAAAGTATATTTAA
The DNA here is from genome assembly GCF_000250985.1 of Nematocida parisii ERTm1. Lineage (NCBI taxonomy): Eukaryota > Fungi > Microsporidia > Nematocida > Nematocida parisii. The sequence goes on along the minus strand of NW_013524646.1, from coordinate 285,940 downwards.
TACATTCTCATTTAAAAAGGTGCATATAGGGTATGATATGATATACTCGTATGAGTATAATATACAGAATAATTCAAATATGTCACTGGATACAGAAGGATTCAAAAGAGAATTCTGTGATGTAATAATTAGTATGGGATATATGGGAGTATATGTTATTCCTGTAGATCCTGTGATAAAAAGTATTTTATATGAAGAGAGTACTTATATGCCACTGGGGAGTTTGGCGGCACAGTATATCTTCTGTAGAAGTATTTCTAATAAGTACTGTGGTACGGGTGTAAAAGTACAGAAAGAAGATGTAATTGAGTACTTTAAGGATTTAAAGGTACCACTGGACTACCTTGAAGAAATAGAGGGAGTTGTACATGAGGGAGTAGGAAATGTTCAAATATTACAAAAGCCAGGGAAGGAGAAAACTGCACCTATTAGGAATTATCCTAAAAGAAAACCAGCAGAAGAGATCCGGAAAAAAACAAAGGCATTGGTGGATAAAGAGAAGAGTGAAGAGAGTACAGAAACTCATATAAGTGATACTATGACATCGAAAGAGGCAGTTGAAGAGGAAGCAGAAGAAGTGGTTGAAACAGCAGAAACAAACAGTACACAGAAAGAGAGTGAATTAATGAATGAAGAAGAACTAGCTAAGAAATTAAAAAGAGAGAAACTCATAAAGGGAGCAACTGATCATAGGAATAAGCAGAAAATACTGAAATCCTTGGAGCGGCTTAGCTATCACATATTTATACTTGAAGACAGATACTTGCTCATAAACAACCCAGGAGAGTTTATGAAGCTACGAAGGGATCGGTTAGAGTACCTTGAAAAGATAATTAAAAAAAGGACTTTTGTAAGGAATGAGTTGAAGAACAAGAAAAGTACGCACTCTCTGGCACTACTAAAGAAGTCTTTAGAGCACCCAGACACACAGTCGGAGGATAACGTATACTTACAGGATATTCAGGATGCATCACTTGATGACAGTGCAATTCTTGAAGAGATTGAGCAAATAGATGGATTCTTACGGGAAAATGATCCAGAGTACATTAAAAAAGAGGAGAACCCACTTGATAAAATAAGGTACGGGTATAAAGAGAAAGGAGGAATAAACATCAATGTTGAGTTTATACGAACAGCAGAAGCACTCTTTAATCCTGCAATTGTAGGGATAGAGCAGCCAGGTCTCACTGAAAGTCTTTCTAACATTATGCACACTAAGGATGTACGTAATATATTCATAACTGGAGGGTTTAGCCAAATAAATGGGTTGAAGGAAAGAATCCAAAAGGAAATCATTCCACTGCGGTACATGCCAAATGATCCATGCATTGTATCTGCCTTAGACCCAGTGAATGATGCGTACCGTGGCGCATTCCTTAAATCAGAATATGCAAAGACGTACACAAAGAAAGAGTACATGGAACAACAGGCAAAGAAAAAAGAGACAGAAAATAATAATGACTAAAATAGTTATACCACAACAATATTCATAATATACTAATATGCATATGGAACTGCCCAGATTTAGCTGTAATTTACATGAAAAGTGCTTGTATAAAAATACACGTACATAAAGCATAAGTAATCACTGTAATATTCAATCACATAACTTGAAATAATCGAATTCTTTAATAGAATGTGCTGGTTATTTGGGCTATATAGTAATTACTGCAGTATAGTATAAATAAGTACATGACAATTCATAAATAAAACCTAAACGGTATACTTTATTAAGATGGATGTTGGATGAGAGTTGTTTAATCTACTGCCTGTCATGCCAGCCCTTTCAGTTAGCTTTTTAATCTTGCCGTGTTTTTACTTCACGATGCACTCTTTTTGAAGGTGTCAGAATAATTACATCAGAACCCCACCCAGACAGCGCATTCCTGTCTATTGCATTTAAAAACGCCTGCACTGCTGTGGTAAACAAGTCTTCTTCTTCCAGACCCTCAGTGAATAACACATCTGCAATACCTGTTAAATTAGTGGATGCAGTGCCGGTTGATGCAAAGTCTTTATGCGCACTCATACACCCTATTAAATCCATGGTATATACATGTGGGTTGTTCTCCCTGTCAAATCCCACTATCAGCGGGGAAATAAGGAAAGGTGAGAACCTCTTGCTGTACAGAATATATGAAAGTAAACAAGCAAACTCTTTCGGCTCTATCTCCCTCTGCTCATTGAGCTTGAACATATTCACGTGCTTTCTGAGTGTCTTGTAAAGTATTTGACAGTCCGGCACAAACCCAGTCAAACTAAGAATAAGCCTGTCTGTCATTTTATACAAACGGGTAAAGTTTGAATGCAATGTGCTTGCATTGTTTCCAAATCTTTTGTCAGCTGTGATCACAATTGCATCCTTTCCCACCATTGCCAGAGAGGATCCTCCGTAGTATTGCTGAATAGACATTAATTAGAAGAAAAACAACAAAATATTTGAAAGACAAAATGAAAATAGTTTAAATAATAAAAAGGAATTTCTTAAAATTAGAAAGTATTCCTGTGCTAACAACCAGAAATAACAGTAGAAATACTCTAAATACATCTAATACTCTAAATACAGCATATACTATACATTATTAAACCTATTTACTACTGTATTTCGTACAGTTGTTTAAATTGTATCCACTCATATACAAGCTAATCCTGGCACTCTTTCTGCTCTAGCTTATTCTAGCTTATTCCATATTCTACTTATAGTATAATAACCCAAATATTAAAATTAATGTATCATATCCCATAAAGAAATATATAAATACCTCGAAATATTGGCAGGAATCAAATGATAAATAGGAAAGGAATAAATAAGAATTTTTTATTCCCCCCCATGGAAGAAAGAGAAGCAAATAAAATTATTAGCACAATAATAACACATGACGGGGCATTTCACTTGGATGATGTACTGGCGTGTTTTATGCTTAAAAAAATATATCCACATGCAAATATAGTAAGAACAAGGAATGAAGATATAATAAAAACAGGAGATATTGTGGTGGATGTAGGAGGAGTATTTGACCCAGCTAATTTTAAGTATGACCATCATCAAAGAGGGTTTAACCAGACATACAATGACAACTATGATATAAAAATGAGCAGTGCTGGGTTAGTGTACAAGTACCATGGCATGCAATTTATTAAAGCACTGGGTTTGGATGTACACCCGGATTTTGACTATCTTCTTCTGCTGGGGTTACTTTATGAGACATATTTTGTATCTGTTGATGCAAATGATAATGGTGTTGACATATCGGATGATGTTCGGTATAATGAAAGGACTTTGGATAATGTAATACGGTCGTTTGTTCCCTTTGATATTCCAGAGGGGGAAAGTATTGAGTACGGTGATAAAGTAAGATATGAAGCATTTGAAAAGGCAATGGAGTACATTGGAAGTGATTTAGTAAGACACTGCAAGTACTTAATGCACCAGATAAATAAAGATAAAATGCCAATACTGCAGAGCTTTAACCAGATGAAAGATCCAAGAAGTAGATACATTATAATGGGATCCGGAGCATACCCAGCGAAAGAATTAATTCAATACTATAATACGTCACTAAACAGAAATGTATCAATAATTATATACAAAATACGATCAAGAGAGGGTACTATATACAAATTACTGTGCATTCCCAAGAAAGGCATAAGATACACACCAGAGATACCTTTATGTGAGGAGTGGAGAGGTCTGAGAAATGAACAAATGCGCAGATTCCCAAAATTAAAAAAGGCTTCTTTTGTGCATGCAACTGGATTCTGTGGGTCTGCAATGGACTTAGAAACAGCAGAGTACATGGCACAGAAGTCAATTGAGGAGTATTTGAAGAAAACCGTATAAATAATAAGATTTAGTTGATTGTCGCTGTAATATGTGAATGAGCCCTTCAAATTAATAAATGAAAGAATGTCCGTTTGTTTGAGTTAAATTTTAGAAAAACTGAAAATTTTTTATATGGCAGGAGAGTCTCAGAAAGCAAAAAAAGAAAGAGTTGACAATTTACTATCAAATGTAGGAGCATACCAGAAAATATACAAGTTGTTGTGCGACAACAAGACTGCCTTTATTCAGAAATTAAAGAGAGATTTCAGAAGCGTGAAGTCCGAACTGTTCTTTGGTAAGTACAAAATGATAGAAAAAGTACTATCACGAACACTCGACACAGAGCAACTTACTAGCTTAAGAGGTACTGTTGAATACAAAAAGTCCGACAGAGTCTTCCTCTACCTTCTATCAGACCTTCCCCAAGAGAAAGTACAGAGTATAGTAGACAGAATTAGTCACTTAGACTACGAAAAGGTTGGTGACACACTTTCTAGTGACATTGTCTTACCAGTAGGAGAATTATTAAACGAAGAAAGCGTAAAGGTCTCAAACACATTATTTAAAGAAATTGAGAAATTAGGAATCCAGAACATTATTATTAACCCAAAGACAAACAGCATAGAAGTAACAGAGCAAATTGTGTTAGGAAGAAAAGGTGAGCAGATGACAGAAGAACAAGCAAAAATGTCAAAGATTATTGGTCTAAAAAACAAGAAACACGGTGCAAGAATCGTTGGTTGTGCTGATATTCCAAAAGAATAAATGTTCTCTTAATAGGAATATACATAATAAAATCAAATGATTACTTATTAATGCATAAATGTCTGAATATTTACAGATCCCACAGAATTATTTAAATATGAAATTTCATTTTTATTTAACATAACAATTAAATTATATTTGATAATATTTCCTACTCAGATATAAATAGACTAAACTTCAAATATTTGGTTGTTCATCCTGTCTGTTTTTGGTCTCTTTATAGTTAATTTAAATGGTTTAATTGGTTCTTTCTTTGGAATACTGCCACTTTCTATTATTTGCTGCACTTTTTTCATGTGGGACAGCTCTTCTGAGGTATTCCCATTCTGCAAGTCCTTTAATATTTTGAGTATTTCATCGCGTGTAACATTCTGTATGATCTCTTGGTTTAAAAATGAACATTTGTCTGAGGACTCTTCCTTTTTATCTTTTGATTTTTCTGGAGTTTTCTGGACCATTATAGTAGAAGGCTCTTCAGCTGGTTTACTGAAAATAAGAGAGCCAGAAGTTAAATCCCTGCTTGAACAAAGTATTACCATAATCTCATCAAGAGAACTCTCTGAAGCATGCCTCATTGCTCTGCTAATTGGCTCATCTATTATCTTCCCTAAACACTGCGCAATCCCCTTGTGCTCTGAGATAATATTTTTAAATTCTTTGCTTTTTGCTTCCTTATGGGTTAGTCGCATAGTGCTGTACCCAATTTCTGTTAAAATACTCTCCCAATACGCGCATAGCTGTATTGAATGGGAAATAGGTCTTTCTGTATGTATATACTTGCTCCCAATAGGACGAGAATATACGTATATCTCTGGTCTATTCCCATGTATAAGCAGCCTTCTAAGACTCTCTATAAGAACCATCCGGGATAATCCCCTTACTTTTGATGCACTCTCAAATCGTTTAATATAAATAACATTTGGTTTTGGGTATACACAAATAACACAAACACTCATTGGTGCTCCATCCACATAAGAAATGATGTATAAGTGCTTGTTCCTCTGCAGAAACAGACTCTCCACAGAATATTCCATAGAATGCAAATATTTTCTGGTTTATTAAATGTTTATTTATTACTGAATTAGATAAAATCTAAATTATTTTTACTTCATGGATTATTCCAACAGAAAGTACAAATATGTAAGAAATCAAAATATTCCAAAGATTCAGTTATTTTTACTAACGGATAAAATATAACCCGAAAATTATACTGTCTAATAAGAGTAAACATAAGTAATTTATTGCTTGGATATTTTATCCTTCACTGTATGCCGGAATGATGATTTATCCTTAAGAGACTCATCATTTCCTTTAAATGAAACAGGAATTATTTGTTTTAGCTCTAATGTATTTCGTATTTCCTTCTCCTGAATATGTCTCTCCTCTTCTGATGGACAGCTTTTTGTCCACAGTGAAAGAATTGTGTGATGCCCTCTTACACTTACTACAATCCCATTCACATCCATGGTGGAAAACGGAACAAGTGCCATCCATATAAATAAGCTTTCAAATAGCCTCTGCTCTGCCGTGTTCTTTTTTATTTTGATAATCCACTTTCCTCCATTTAGATTGCTTGGATCTTCCCACATTGGCTCAATCCCTTTCTTAAACAAAGATAAATCCGTAATTGGCTTTATATCCTGTAACTTCTGCAGTCTTCTGATCAAATATAAAAATTCTTCTTGTGTTTCAACTGTTGCTTCCTGCTTTATCTTGCTTTTAAAGTCTTCGGTGTCTCCTTTGACGGTTAAGCATCTAAATACAGAGGAAAGGATAAGAGTCGATGCAAGCTTCTGGTTTGCCATAATAAAAAATATTTAATCGTAACTAAAATACTTTTAGAGTATGTGCTAAGTCCTTTCACTGGGCGTATATTCTGAGAGAAGAGTGGGAATTGAACCGAAATTATTTGACTTAATTACAGTAAATGTGTCTCCATCTGAGACAGCAATAAGTAATGGAAGGTTTTCTGTATATGAGAATACTTCTTGTGTAAATATGTCTAGTGGTGTAACTATAAGCAAGTAACCGTATAATTTGGAGTTCTTTCTGTTGAAGTGCTTATCTGGCTGATATACTTTATAGAAGTATCTGGGATTATAGCAACTACTTCTTTTTTCGGTTATGAAAATTTCCGTAATTGGTAGAATTGGCAGAGTATTCGGGATGAGTATCCAGCCTGCCTTTCGAATTTCTCTGTATGTTAAAAAGTGCTTATACCCGGAATTTATTGCATATTCATTAACATCCAACTGATTTATTTCTGGTGATGAAATATCGAATAGAACCTCTTCTAGTGCAAGTATTAATTTCTCTTCTTTTATTCCACACTTCCTATATTGCTGCCTGCCTGGGTCTTTTGGTATGTAATTAATCCCATCTGGAATGAATTTGTCTAGTATTAAACGCTCTATTTCTTTAGTGGATTCTGTCTTTGTACTGTTCATATAGCGTGGCTGGGTTTTTGTATGTTTTAGTGCAGGGGTCTACCATTACAGCAATTTCTGTATTTTCATAGGGAATGTCTGCGAATATACTTGGAGTCTCATCAAATAACTCTTTTGATTTAAGGAATAACTTATCTACATCTGATAACTTAACTGTTTTTTCCTTTTTTGTCTGTTTTCTTTGTTTTTTTGGTGTTTTCTCTTTGTAAGAAACGAGCTTCTTCTTCTTTGAGAAGTCAATTAGCATGAATATTTTTTTGCATTGACTTTTATGCCAGAAAGTGTTTATGTTAGAAGAATCCAAGAATTGCTGGCAGAGATATGCGAGTCGTCGCTTCTGCTCATGCCGCCTAACAAGCTTAGCACACACCCATGTGACTGGCTGTCTAGTGATATGGAGAATATACTATCTGCCATAGAGCTAACAAAAGACAAAGTGAACAAAGATGTACAGCAAAAGAAAGAAATAATTTCTGCAATGGAAATACGAAAGAACGAACTTCAACAGGCACTTGAAGAAGTATCTGATCAAGAGAGCACTCTCTGGATATACGAAAAGAATCTTACAGTAAAAGAGTCTCTTCTAGAGAAAGAAGTAAACTCTCTGAGCGTAAGATACGAAAATCAGTTAAAAGAATTTGCAGGCGTATCTAGTGCAATAAAAGAGGCAATGGCTGATTTAGATGAACACATGGTGTATGAAAATGAGTGTAATGAGATACTTAATATTTGTATAGTAACTAAGCCTAGTATTTGTCAGGCGAAAGACCTTCTTGATAGACTCAAGAGAAAGCAAGAGGAGATAAAAGAAGAAACCCAAAAAAAATAGAAAACACAAAAGATTTACTTATTTCTATTGGTGTAAACCCGTCTGCGTATCCTACAACGAGTGATATTGTTAATGCTTTGAGTGTATTAGAAGAACAATTAGAGAATATATCCAGTGAAACCCAGTCTTATAATTATACTGTAAGTAAAATAGACATTTCTGCGGAAAAGAGTGCTGATAGTAGCAGTTCTACCTGTGAATTAGCCACTTCTGGTGTTTCTTCCAGTGTAAAACCAGCTGGTCATGAACTTACTGTGGTTTTAAAGAGACCAAGTGAGATTGTTTTTAATAATCTTATAGTAGACGGATTAATTTTATTTCCATTTAATTTCAAAGGTGTACCTGAAACAAACAATCTATTTCCATTTCTGGACACATTGTCTTTCTCTGGTATTAAAAAAATAGAGTTGAATTTGGTTAAAATTAATCAACTAGCAAAAGAACTGGATATGTTATTCACTTCACGAATTGTCTTTTTATCAAGTAAAATACACCCACAGGGAAAGGAGTCAATTGATGAAATATCAATAATTAGAAAAATCATCATTGAGAAAGCATGGATACAGCAAATGGAAGAGGAGTACAAGAAGAAGATAAATGAAATATTCACAGAAAAAAAGGGTGCACTGCAAACTATTCTGAATGACTTAGAAAGAATCCAAGAAAAAAAACACGAAACTATTCCCTTCCCCTCTACAATAGACACACTTAAATTCACAGAACAGGAGCAGATTATATACGAGCTGGAAGAGAAAACACTTTCAGCACAGACAGAATATGAAATACTTAAGAATATTGAAGCATTCTCGCAGGAGAGAAAAGAACTTCTCCAAAAAATGTCTGCATTTGAGGAGCAGGCAAGTGATCCTCTCAGACTATTCAGAAGTTCATTCCAGCTGAACTCAGAAGAGAAGTTCCGGAAAATGGCCGTGCCAACACTTCTTCGCGTGGAGAAGGAGATATTCGCACTTGCATCAGAATATGCAGAGAAATTCAGTGACAAACCGATTGTTTTAAACAAAAAAGAGATCATCACAGAATTAAAGAATGAAATATCCAATCGAATAATTAATGCGAACGCATTCATGAAAGGAAGGGTAGCAAAGCCAAATAAGTAATCTTGATTTGAGAATCAAAGAATACTAAAAATTTACATAAACCGATTTTTACTAATAAACTGCTGTGTATTTCATACGTACTTTATGCTGAGATGTCTTCTGTCCTTGGACTCTGTCTCTCTTTTGCGTCTTTCCTTTTTTTTGTAAGTTTTCTAAGCGTACTCAGAAGAATAATATCTTCTAAAAAGGGTATTTCCATCTGAGACTCACACGGTGTGCAGTGGTATGTGCTAAGTCTCTTTTTATTAAGCATGTGCTCATAGTCTCTCATATTACTGCGTATTAAATATTCACTCTTCTCTGGGTTTATTTCTGTTATTGGCTCTTCTAAAGTCACATCTGTTACAAGTGCTGCAATTTGAGACGGGTCTTTCTCCTGCACGGGAGAGAATGGGATACTTGCTCTTTCTTTTAAATGGTCCTGTACGTCCTGGTCTAAGTATTTCTTCTCTTCTGGTGCCTTCTTCTCTCCTTCCTCCTCGCCTGTAAAGTTAATTAGTGCTCTTTCTTCTGTGTGCACCCTTTTCAGCTGGTCGCCAACACGAAGTATCTCGAGGAGTGATTCATCCTGCGGCGCTGCCTCTTTTTTTATTTGCTTGGTTATGTTCAGCTGGTACTGCAGAAAAGAGACAAGCTCTTCCCTTTTGTAGGACTCCTCTGGCCCTGTTGATTCTTCAATTATAGCTGAAAGAATCGCATTTACTAAGTCGGTGTCTGTTTCTGGCTCTTTTATCTCTACAATACTGTTATGCGCCTCACAGAGACCAGCCTCTGAAAGAATTCTTTTAATTATTAATAGCTGCTTGTTTATATGTGAAAAGACCAAATCCAGTATTACTTGCAGGGATTGCTTGCTTGTTCTCTCAAATCCTACCTGATTCAGTATTTCTACAATAACTGCCTGGAGCACTTTCGAGTAAAACTTTCCTTCGTCCATCGCTCTAAAATTTCTTTAAAATTAAACATTTTACAGTATTATTCTGCTAATTCAAATTTGTCCGGTATAAAAAGACGTAGCTTATTATTCAACGTATTTATAATTAAATGGCGTTTGCTTTATCATTAGCTATAATATAGCTGGTAACTCTAGAAATAAATCTTAATTTTTCAAAAAGTTTTATAGATGAAGTGTGCCATTTGCGTAAACTCAAGAATAGAAACCGACGCAGCCCGTGACATAAGTTACTGTACATCGTGTGGTCTGGTAATTGAAGAAAGCACAATTGTGTCTGATGTGCAATTTGCACAGGACACAAAGGGCTCTTCTATTTTGCAAGGCCAGTACGTCTCTACCGGCGACACAAAAAAACTTGTTTCGGGTAAGTTCATTACAACAAATCACATAACAACGATTCGGGGCATAGCCAAGTCGATTGGCGAGGCACTGGGAATTGGTGAGTCACAGATAAACTCTGCAATGCGGTGGTACAATCTGTCGCTGCAGTTTAACTTTACAAAAGGGAGAAAGACGCAAGTACTTTTAGCGGCCTGTCTGTACATTACATGTAGAGAGGAAGAGACTCCGCACATGCTTGTTGACTTTGCATACATTCTTCGTATAAATGTGTTTAAAATCGGCAGTATCTTCTTAAAGCTAATAAGACTACTTAACATTACTATGCCATTAGTTGATCCGTCTCTATTTGTTCCTCGTTTCTGTAGTAAGTTAAACTTAAATAATCAAAATGTTGGGAAGACTGCATTGCGTCTTATAGCAAGAATGGACAGAGACTGGATTGTAATCGGGAGAAAACCAGCTGGTATTTGTGGTGCAGCCATTCTTATATCAAGCAGGATACACGGCACAGAAAGAACAGTAGAGGAAGTTGCTAATGTAGTAAAAGTATGCGAGGCAACTATTAATAAGCGGCTTATGGAGCTAAAAGAAACAGCAACAGCAAATCTTTCAATTAGCGAGTTTAATACAATTTGGCTGGAGAAAGAAGAAGACCCGCCCATTGTTAAATTACGTGGCAAAATACTTAATGAATCTTTCTGTAATAGAATAGGCCATAGTGAGCCCAATGCCGCAGATACTGTCATAAATACCCCAAAACTTCCTACTGTATCCAATCAAAACAGTTCACTCTCAATGAACATTTCTGAGAAAGATATTTCAAATGAAAAGACTAAAGAATGGCCAAGTGACAGCGATGAGAGTTACATTGCTACACCTAGTTCTCTACCAACTCCTTCACAAGCTCTTTTAAGCAGCACAGCAGACACATCTGCAGAGACTTATAACTATAATAATGAATACGAAAGTGATCTGTCCGACTGTGGAATAGAAGTGGAGAACGACCTTCTTCTGAGTAAAGAAGAGGTTAAAGAGAAGGAAAGGATCTGGAATGTAATGTATGGAGACTTTCTTATAGAAAGAAAGAAGAAGGAGGTGAAGGAAAGAAAAAGGAGAAAAAGGACAAGAAAAAGAAAAGGAGAGAGAGAAGATACCACTGCAAGATGCAGTTGAGTCAGCAGTTAAAACAAAGAACCTTTCCTCAAGAATCAATTATGCTGCGATAAAAAACCTTTTCCAACAATGATAAATTCAGAATAACCAGCCACTGACACATGAAACAAAAGGAAACACAGCAAAAAGTAGAGAAAGAGTTAGAAGATGCACAAAGTGAAATAAAAGATGCAATAAAAGAAGAAAAAAAGAGAGGGGGCTCAATTTCATCATTAGAAAAGGACTCAGAACAGCTAAACGAGTCTCTTTCAGGGCTTCAAGAACAAACCCATTCAGCAAAGAACCGGCTGCTCAGAAAGAGTCTTCTGTGGATAGGACTAGCTGTTTTAATTGTTCTAATTATAGGCACTGTAATATTCCTATATATATACGAAAAGATAAAAAAACTTAAAGAATAAAGTATTATATTATTATAAAGAATATTCATTTCGAACTATATCGGGTTATAATTAAAATATGACTGTGGTGACACTACCACTCAGACGCGAGCCCCCGTGGGCGATCCGTCTGCGCACCATCTCGCACGATGATTCCGTCAAAGAAAAAGGCCAAGATTACTGAATCAGTATATCAGCTTCCGACTATTTAACCGGAGCTCTTTTCTCAATTTAGGGGAAGACTCAGGGAAGCACGACGACTTAACTTTAGCGCCAGGCCTAACACAGCTGTGCCCTTGGACTCCGAGTTCGCGCAGGCCTATGCCGCTTTCTAAAGACAATAAATATCTCTCCCCTTTCACTCTCTTTTCTCTCTTGACTATGTAGCAGGGTGGCAGTGCTGTTATTCCTTATGAGTACGTTGGCCACAGTAAATTCTTTTCCTAGAAGGCATTTCAGATAAACTTAATCCGCCGATTTCAGTGATAAGCTGAGATTTGAAAATACTTGTGAGCTTGTCATACTTTTTTTTACTCACAGGGTCATTTCCATTGCAAAGTGACTCTTTTTCTTTTTCTAGGGCAGATAGAATCTTTTTAGATATATTTTTTAATTTAATAGCATTTCGGAGTATATACTCATTACTAACACGCATAGGATCTAAATATGCATAAATAAAATTAATAAACATGGGATTATTAATATTCATACATGCATAACATAGCCATGCAAACCAAATATTATTTAATGATGTTACTGCATTTGATTCCATACATTCTTTCATTTTCTGCATTATTTCTGTTAGTATACCAAATTCATACTTTTCTGGCACTTTAATAAATATCGCTTTAAAAGAATCTAATACTCCAAATATTTTTAATTCTTGCTTATAATAAATAGATTTCTTCAAGAAATAACTGAAATATTCTAAGAAGGCTTCTTTAGAATGGTTTATATAAATCATACTTTCTATTATATTGTTAAGCAAATCATTACTAATTTCTGCTGTAGGCATATTTTCTAAATCATATTCAATATTTGAAAAGTGTTCTTTATGCTCAGTGAAATACATTATCTGTGGAAGTATTTTCTTTCTGGTTTCTAGATTAGGAATAAGTGTATTTCCTATAATATTTATAATAATACACAATAGTTGATTGTCGCTTACTCTGTTTCTGTTAGTGATGCAGAAGTAGTTAATTATAGCTGCTTTATAGTCTATATCGCCATATCCATATAAAAACAGTCTATTTTGAATATTTTCATTCTTTAGTATATTATTAAGCATACCCAGATTTTGCTCTAGTGTTTTTTTCTTAAGTGACTCTAGAGTGTTATTTAAATAATTACTAATTAGATTTCCAGTGTACTTATTTATGTCCGAATACTTTTCTTTAAGGCCCATAAATTCATTTTTTATATCTTCAGAATAATCTCTAAAATCAGATAGTAATGTAAACCTAGACATCACTGGGAAAGTAATTAGCTCTATACGTTCTTTTTTGTTATTTCTCTCAAAAACAAGTGTAATACTTCCAAATACATCAATGCTCTGGCGGTTTTCTGAAAGTGGTGCTAATATTGACGTACTAATACTTATTTGATGATTTCCTGCTAAGCAACGATTGAGAATATTCAGAAATAGTTCTTCTAATTTTTTTGTTCTTTCTAAGCCTGTATTACGTGAAATATGAATTGTATTCACTATAGTATTACGCATAGCATGATTTAGTGGAAATAGTTCGCATATCACATATAGAATGTTCTCTAGCCCAGCATGTAGCATTGTTCTACTCTCTTTTGCATACCTAATGTTTGGATTATTCAACCTTGATACAACTTTGCACCAGTCTCTGTGCTTGGTCTGACTTGCATTCTCTGTTGGCACTGAATATTTATTAAAGAATTCTATTAGTGCTGTAGAGGCACCATGCATATATTCTGTTGAGCATTTGTTGGTTTCTGGATTGTATGTAAGACACATGAACAAATTCAAAAGCATTGTCTCCACATGATTAGCGTACTGTAGTATTTCATCTTTTATAGGATCCTGTGAGTTCTCTGGAATATTCTCTGGTATACGAGTGTATGAAGGTACCATTGTATAACATATGAAAGGAAGTATTGCTTCATTGTCTATTTTAGTTTTTAGACTGTAAATATCTGCTGCATAAGTATTCTTAATACTATTATCTGGATTGTTTTCTATAAAACAACGATTTATAGTCTTATTAATATGTTCCTTCTGATATTCTGATATTCCTGGATATAATTCGAGGTCTATTAGAAAAACTCTTACAGCTGCTATAAGCTTCCTGTACTGCTCTATACTATCTATGTATTCAAAAATATATGACTGTATAAGGAACTTTGGGCTGTCAAGAAAATCACCACTATAAAACTCTCCTTGACTATCTGGCTCTTCGCGTTTTTTTACTTCGGATAAAAAAGGCTCTCTGCACAGATTCTTAAAGAAAAGTACAATCTCTTCTGTTTCCTTCTGATAAATTTTCTTTTTAGACTTATCTGCCACAATACTCTCCAGCTGTAATGGCAGGTCAATAAAAACAAAGTTTTCATTTTTTAGAACTATTCTCTCACTTCCTTCTATGCTCTTGTCTACTTCAATGGGAACATCAACTCCCTCTGAAAGAAGTATGAGTGTAGCAAGAAGGTATATAGTGCCGGGTTTGCTGCTATGTTTTCTTAGAAACCGAGTAAATGAGTTGTTTTTATGCGGTTCAATAGAAATCATGCCATTTACACATGGAAACATATATATCATTTTCTGATGAAAATCAGACAAATACTCTAATTCAGTGTTAAATCCATCTATACCATTATTGTTTCTATATGGTGTGTCATTCTCTGGATTCCTTCTGAATTTGTATTTATACTCTGGCACATTCTCTCTTAAATCTCTATATCGGTTCAAACTATAATCTGCCCTTATCCCAGGAGAAAAAAATCTCTTGTTGTACAATAATTCGTTCTTATAAAAAATATATCCTCTCAGCGGGTTTAATGGTCCATCTGGATTTATGAATATATTCTCTAGCCTTGCAGCAAAAATATTCTCTTCTATTTCCTTTATATCGCACAGCTCGAGTCTTGCATATACTGTGTATATCATTACTAGTAGCTTTATGATCATGCGGTTTTTCATTTAGGGAATAAATAAAATATTTTTTATTACCCAATTTGATTTTTTTATTTCTATTTTTATATAGCATAAGATTCACAGAAAAATACAGAAAATGTCACTAGAGTCCCATGTTTATACATACTCAGATATTACAATAGTTATAAAGAACCTTTCTTTTTTACTTTATCTATCTATTTTAAACTGCATTGTTTTTGAAGTAGCTGCACCTTCACATGGGTGCATCAAATAATAGAGCTGGTTTTCTTTCTTCTTGAATGTAAACCAATAGATATCATAACTGGACTTCATATTTATTAAATTCCAGCAACTCTTATATAGATTCTATCACTATTATTTATGATTCTGAAAAGCATGTTCATATCCCGAATAATACGTATACATATTATTATCATGCGAATTGTTCCATTGTGTACTGTCTGTAGCAATGTCTCCTCTGTGGTGTATATGAACTTTATATGCCCACAATGTATATCTATAATATATTCATTATACAGTATAATATATTTATATGATTTTGGTATATTTATTTATATTTCATCTGAAAGTGAAACTGGCCTATAAGGCTTATTTTCTTTATTCATACGGCAGGCGTTTAAATATTCCTTAAATATAGAAATTCTAAAATAAAATATATTTTTAATGAATGTGTACTTTTTTAATTATAAAGAAAAGACTTTTCTATTTTTATACTAATTTAAAATATTCTATTTATATTAATATTACTTTATCAGAGAATAATTTTAAAATGGATAACCCGAATAATAGAATAAAAATAACCACCATAATAGAAATAGCACAATTTCTTATAATACTAAACTTATTACTATGCTGTGTTTTTTCTGGATATTGTATAGCAACATTAATATTTTCTGTATTTCTTGTAGCAATATTAACATCTGACCCACTAATACTAGAAATTTGTTTTCTTACACTTTCTAAGTATAGTTGAACTACATTATTTTTAAAAGCATCTGTATTAATACCAAATCCCATCAATGTAATATTAACATTATTTAGAACATTTTCATTAATAAATACTGTTTTTGTTTTTTTAAGTATATCTAAATCTTCTTTAAATCCATTTATGCAACTTTTGTTATCTGATAAAAAATCTTCTTTAGTTGTACTTCTGAAATGATTTAGACTAAGTGCAGTGTCATAAAAATTATATTGCTGGCCTTTGCTATCCTCAATGCCTATTGAATCATATATATGTTTTATAATTACTGGCCCATCAAATTTCTCAAATTTCGCAAATAATTGCAGCGAATAAACATCATCAATGTTTAAACCAAGTATCTCCATATTTTCATCTTGTCTGTATCTGTCATCACAAAGCATAGAAATATTATCTCCGTGGATTGTCATTATATCCATAGCTCTTTGAAATCTTGAACACTCCTTATTCTCAGTTAGCTCAAATATATTGTTCACTATATCAGCATATTTTTCTTCAATTGCCTCAAAATTATTTTTCTTAGTATCTATTCTTCTTACACAATTATATAAGAACTCATGCTTACATAAACAAGCCCAATTTGTTGCTATATGGTTATTATTTATCATATCATAATATGCTGCTTTCTGCTTTTCATTTTTGATCTTTGATTCTGCTGCTTTCTGTATAGCATCCATAGCCATCTCTGTGTCTTCTATTGAATTGTTAACTATTGATACAATTTGTTCTTCGTCATACTCATTGTCTAAATTACTAATTAGATGTGATATATTTGAAGTAAATATATTATATCCAAAATTACTTAATGATGCATATTTTTCATGAAATATCGACTCTTTCTTGCATATTCCTGTTATTGCATTTATTAGTTCATCACTAAAATACTTTGTGTTTATTCCACTATCCAATATATATGAAGAAACTTCTTTTAATTTCTCTCTTAGATTCGATTGATTATAATTTTTCATTAAAAATCAATTTTCTCCGTATTTATATTTAACTGACAAATTACAATTTTTCTGGTTAAATTACCCCTAATACTCAGTTGATTTTTTAGAAAAGCTCATTAAAATAGATACTTTGACGTTTATTGAAATTTGAATATTTACCTATACGATCAATTTAATTTATACTGACGTGTTTATGGAATTATTTAGATAATTTATATATTACTATACTAGTGCTAGTCTTGGCATATATCATAGCCAATGACAATAACTTATTACAGCTTCTCTAGAGCACGGGAAAGTGATTTATGAAGCATAGAAAATAATCCAAAACCCAAATAATCTAATTTGTGACTCATTTCATGCTTTATTTTTTTAATGAAAAGTAGTTTGTTAATATATGGTCTAAGCAACTCAACCGGATGGGCAAAGAGTGCATGGCATTTGTTCCCTATACTTCATGCTAGGGGTATTTAATTTAAAATATTTAATTAAATGTCTTTAAGTTTCTAGAATCGTTTTTTGTTAATTGAGGAGTAGTTTTATTATAATTAGTCCATTAATAACCAATAATAACATATTTTTATATTAAAATAAACCCATTCACTGCCAAAAAAATAATTTTATTTTATTTGCAGATTCTTTTTAAGAATATTTAAATAGCTTCTATTTTTATTAATAAAGATATGTGTCATAATTGACATTTCTCCAGAATTTTAACTTATTTAAAATTTTATACGTGCAGCAAGCAAGTTATATTCAGGTGACATGAGAGAAGAGTACAACAATAAAAGAAACAAGAATTTAATACGCATTCGCCATAAACCGTCGTCATGCCGAAGCCTATTAGAATACGTATGGACTTCTAATCAGCTGCCACCGGTTGGTCATGACAATATGTCTATAAGAAAAGAATTTATTATTATAATAGTTGCTTTATGTAAGGTATACTGTAATGTAGGAATCAGTGCATATAAGGGTTTACATACCAAAGAAATAGGAAATGAAATGTGTATAAAAGCAAATGGGTCAATATCCCCCATAGGTGAATTTATTTCTGAGAAGTTCAATTTAATGTTTGCAATGCGGTTTTTATCATCGGGTGTAGATGCAAATTACAGTCTAAGTGTTACAGATGATGAAAATAGTGAAAATAATATAAAAATAGAGTCAACAAGAGACTATAATAAGGATGTGGCATATAAAAAACTCTCTAATGAAGAAGAGAGTGAAGAAAAAGAGAAAAAGACAACATATCTTGAAGACTACCACCAAACAGTAATCGGGATGTTTCCTTCTCTAACTGGAAGTTTGTCAATACATACTTCTAATGATGATTCATTCATTAGATTTCTTGAGTTTGAGCATGTGAGTAAGCATAAAATTGATATTTTAGCTTGTTTATTTCTATTAGCAGAAGGAGCGGATATACCACTGAAAGTAGAACATAGTAAAACTGGCCCAGTGCTAGTCTTGAAAGAGATTATAGCAAAATCTGAGAAGGAAAATAAACCAGAAAACACGCAGAAGAGTGAAGAGGAAAAAAATAAATTCTCTATAACTATGAAAGGTATGTGTAGTATAGAGAAGGAAGATAATACATTCAAGGATAAAAATGTGTTACAAACAAGAGCAGCAGATGTTATAAACTTCTTTATAAACAACAAAACAAACCCAGATATACGAGAAGGAGGTGAATATGCAGAGCCAAGAACATATGAAGAGTTTAAAACCGGTAAGTTTTTAAATAATGCAAGGTGGCTAATACAGTATTATATATTCAAGTATTTGGATGGTGAAGAAAAAATAATTGAGTTTGCAAAGACAGTATATTCTATGCTTAAGGATTGTATAGAACAGAAAAAGAGTGAAGGATCAAACAACGAAGTGAAATATCTTGAAAGCATTATTAATAAGTGCTTTGTGAAATCCAGTAATGCCAATACAAGTAATGCAAAGCATAGAGCAGGTATATTAACTACAATATATAAAGAGTCTCCTCTAGTAAATATATTTCCATTTATAGGTAATGTAAGTGCACCAGAATATAGAAGTGTTCCATCATATAATAGAAAAGAAGATTCCTTTGATAGTAGTAACATATACAGTAACTGTGTTGAGGCTGGATTGCTTAGCTTGTTTTGCTGTTTAGCATATGATCCAAAGACTAAAGAGTATAATATAGACCATATGGGAGAAGTATCACCGGACTTGAAAAGGTTCTTTGATACGTACAATAAACAACTGGAGACTGATACATACGAGATGCATATAGAGTGGAGTAAAGTAGTGGCGGATCTAGAGAATGAGAATATTAGGTATCTAAAAGAAAATAGGAATGAGCTTGCGCCTGGTATAATAAATATGCTATATGTCATTGCTGAAATAACTGGAAGATATTCTGAAGAAGAAAAGTCTCTTAAAGAGCTCAGTACTCTTTTAGAAGAAGATGATGATACAAAAAAGGATATGCTATTTAAAAAAGTGAAATTATACACGAAAGAATTAATTTTATCACTCTCCAAGAAATATACTGTAGAAGAAAACTCGAAATTAGCAAGAAGAGAAATAAAGATAGAAATTTTAAAGAATGTCAAAATGCTCAAATATTAAAAAGCAAGTGGATATATTGGGAGAAGTAGTTATAGCATATAGTTATTTAAATTTAGAAGGGGGAGTAATACTAAAACATACTATTAGATATTTAAAGACTACATTCTTCCCTAGTAATACTAATATCTTGAAAAGTAATAAAAAGAAAGAAATACGTAATAAAAAGAACAGTATTGAGAATGGGCCCGAAAAAACTCTAACAGATTTTCTACTTATGTATTGTATAGAAAAAGTGGTGGAGAGTAGCAGAGAAGTATACCAAAATCACAAAGAAAATATAAAGGTATCAGGAGAAAACAATTACTCCTATCCAATAGAAAAGCTTTTTTTATATAACAGGTTTGAAAAGACTGAAGATAGAATGAAAATGATACATTATATTCGGGAGTGCCTCTTAATGTATCGATTAGAAGAAGCCGATCCGTGGTCGCGGTTCCTATCTAATATAATAGGAAGTCTTCCGTTAAATGACTTAAATACAGTAAAAAGAGTTTTTTTCAATCCATTGTATAAAGAAGGATTATACAAAAGTTTTTGTACAAAAGTCAGTATATCTCTAATACCATTTGATAAACATATTGATTCAGACGATGCAGGTAAATATTATAGGCATTATATAAATAATAGCAGTTTACTCGGCGGATATTTAAAGATTTTAAAGATATATCTAACAATAGAAGGTAATATAAGTTGTTTTTTCACAGTTGCAATGCGAATCTTTGGAGAATCTACTTTTATTAAACTTTTTTCTGTGTTGACGCATGATGGTAAATCTATGGATTCATTACTAGAAATTGAAGAGTTTTTAAATGGCATAGACAGAGGGCTTCCAAAATATAAAACAGTCATAGCAGCTGATGATATGTGGTTAATTTGGCTTAAATTATCTTTTTGGTCAGATAAATTCAATGATATTAGATCTAGGCTTTTTGATAAAATTGTGATTGATACAAATTTTAGCACAATTAAAGGAGTTAAGCACGAATATACAGATGAAAATATTAATAAGGCAATATCTAAGTTTAAGAAAAAAAATACCCTCCTGATGTAATAGAATATGTACTTAGTATGGTTGAAAGCAACTTTGAATATGCAAAGAAACTTAGTTATTTGCTAGAAAAGTATGATATTATGTTTTTGATGAAGAAAACAAATAGATAAATTTCCGATTAAAGAAATTCATTCATAGAATATTGAAGACTCCTCTATTCTCATCACAATTAAAATATTTTAAGAGCAATAAATAATTCTTCTATAGAAGCTTTCAAATAGCAATTATTATTTTTCGTAATATAAATTTTATTAAAAATAAAATATTAGTCATCCATTAAATTTTATTATTTAGACAGACTTTAAAGAGTCTTTCTTTATAAAAGCAGAGCATTCAATATATGTATACATTGAATTTCATCAGAATTGATTCGTATTTTTTTATTATTTTATCAATCAGATCATTATTTACTTTTACATTGTTAAGGTATGTTGAATATTTCATGGAAGAGCCTGTATCTTCTTGTATGATACTGTTAATTGTATCAATTACGCTACGCATACCTATATGCACACGATAATGCAGGTTTTTTTCAAAGGACAAAAAATGCCTAAAAATAGAAATTTGATCTAATGTTTTTTTGTCATCTTGGTTTTTTGTAGATAACATGATTTCTAAAGGTGCAATCTGGGGTTTTTCGAGTGCAATCCTAGATAAATCACTATCTATATCTTCTTTAAGATCTACTAAATAATTTGATATTATTGATTTTGCTTTTAAATATCTATCTATGCAATTTGCAAAAGATTCTTCTACGCTATATAGTTTAGTATTGTCAAAACTGTATGCATCTATGTCTTTTAAATCGTATAGTGCGCGTAATGCGTATACATAGGAATATCTGAACTCAAGCAATATATCGTTTTTAATTTTTTTAGTTATATTCACTGCCTTTATAGCTTCTTTAAATTCTAAAACGAAATTAATTATTTGCACACACGTGGAGGAAATAATAGTTTTTTTAAATTTAACATTTAAAATGCTTGCTTTGAATGTTTCGGGAAATTTTAAGGTATAGTTAAATTCGTCTAGTGCACGCTCTTCTTTAGTCATTTCTCTACTATTTCTATTTAATTCAATATCTCTTATTTCTTTGTAATATTCCATCTGGTTAACAGCCTCTTCGTCAAATTTCATTAATCTTTGCACATTGAATGTAGATAGAATCCTATTCACTCTGATTGAATTTATCATATTCAATATATTAAATGAAATCGCCAAGTTTTTTGAAAACCACTTGTAGTCAACAGTTCTTTCTCTAAAAAGACGAGAAGAAGTGTGTATTGCCTCACTCAATTGCCGATTAATATGTTTTAATTCAGCATCTTCACAATCAATCTTTTGGGTTATACGGCTTATAATAAAATTAGAACGACTCCCTTTAGCTGGAATCATGTCCTCTTTTTCTGTATGTACTTTTGCCTGTTCAGTTGCAATTACACTTGCTAGTTCTGTAGCCATAGGCCCTATCATTGTAAATCCATTCAATCTTATTCTGTTAAAATGCCGAGTTTTGGTATATATATTATTTAAAATCTTTTCTTTAGATTGCTTTTTCTTCCTCCTTGCTGTTTTAAATAGTTTCTTTAATTTCATATAATCCGCTTTCATGTTAGTATATGATTCATCATGCTTATTCAGTTTAAACATATTTCCATACATATTTTCATTATGTAAAATAAACTCTTCTACTGTTTCCCGTGGTTTTTCTGTAGAATAAGCAGCCTCTGCGCTGTTAATAACATGGGCAACTCTTACAGCCGAGTCAGTGGTTTCAGATTGGTTATCTGTATTATTCAGCATTGATGTGTTTAGCGGGTTGCTGAGTATATCTATATTAGGCACTTGTGTATCTATTGGATTATAAGGTGTATACATGCCATTTGGTATTAAACTACAAATAACATAATGTGTTCCAAATACAATAAAGGATACTGTATATACTTCTTTAATAAATCTCATTTAATTTCAATAACATCTTCTCTATTTATATATATTTGACAAATCAAATTGACAGTTTGTTAATTAATAAGCATTACTTTGTATCTAGTTGATTTTGTAGCTATTTTTCTCTTTGTAAATATATGAATTCTTTTCTATAACTAAACACTGTAGTTATTTAGCACCTGGCCCAGCAGGCAATCCCCTGGTGGAGACTTCAGGCTTTCTATTCAGAGGAAGCCCGCGGGCTCAGACTGGTAGGCCTGCTCCGGCTGTCGGGTCTAGCGTTCACTGCCCAGCTGTTCCCCAGGATCCCAGGATGGGAATATCTACCGAGGATTGCCTGCGTTGCATGCCAGTTCGAGACCGAGACGGAGGACCTTGAACACCTCCTGCTGGAGTGCCCTGAGCGGCGAGTTCAACGGTTATACTTATTTGATGCGATCCGCCTGGAGATAGGCGCACTATCTCAAGTATCGACAGACAGTTTGGTCGATGCGCTTCTTGGGGGGAAGTTACCTAAACACGCATGGAGGACTCTGTTCCGGGACTATCCCGAAACTAAGGCCCAGTGCGTAGACCGTAGCGTGAGTATTACTCGCGCGGTGGCACGTTATCTCAGTGCCATCATCCCATTGAGGAGTGACCGTATAAAGTCCTACTTTATAAGCCATGTTCCTCGATTCCTAGCAGTCAAAGACATTAACTTGTTACGGCCGCCCTAGGGGCACGAGGGACAGCTTAGAGAGAACAGGAAGAGAGTGTGTGGCGCTCGACGACCATCCGTTTGAGGACCCTCGAACCCTATATCAATAAACTGTTTTAAGATATAAAATGCCAAAATTATAAATGATGCTAATGAAAATTATATAAAAGTTTCTGGTTTAAAATAAATGTAAGTTATGCATGGTTTATTAAAAATAAATATTATCTATGTCTTATATAGAGCATAAAATAATTACAAATTACTATTAAAGAATGTTTATTTGTAAAATATACATTAAATATATCTTATTAATCGAAAGAGTATTGTATAAAAATACCAATTATTTTAAATATTATATACTACTAGGAGTATATAACTATTGACCGTCTAGAACTTCCTGCTTGTCTTTGATGTATTTTCTAAATAAAGAAATTATTGCTAGGTGTTTTTCTTCATGCTCATAACTATTCGGGTTGTTAGACAATTCAAACTTGTTTTTATCTAAAAACTCTATAAAACGCATAGTATTTTTATAGGATAATTTATATCCTAGAACATCTTCAATTTTTCTTGAAAGATCGTATGGGTTTATACGGGCGTATATGAGTTTAATATCCTCTAAGGTGAACGAGCAGTCAGAGTTAATTATATTATAAAGCCAGGACACATAAATAATATTAAGATTAGTGCCAACAGGAGAGGGCATTGCATCTGTTAATTCGTTATGAACATAATTAAAAATAGATGTTGCATACGGGATGTGCACTTTTGTGTCTGCTATATTATGATCAGCTGATTTTTCACTATTTAATTTGGGCTGGGACTCCCATGGCATATATTTTGGATTATAGCTGGGCTTTTTAATTTCTTTTATTATACTATCAAGCATATGCACACCTGAAAATAAATATGGTATTTCTTTGCCTTTTCTATATGCCTGTAACAAAGATATATATGATCCAAGGATAGTAGAATTATCTATTTCTTTTATATGATGGAGGGACTCTATCATTGAATGGAGTTCTTCTAAACGAATTTTTGTTTTATGCGATATGTGTATGTTATAATCAAGCTGTGGATAGTATGCCTTATAGTTCTTGTTGTATGCATAGCCGGATAGAATGTGCTGTCTTATTGTTGGGTCATCCAGAGGAACACTCCCTATGAGATTAGAAGTGAATCGCACCATAGGGTTATCACTTCTCAAATTTTCTCCACTAGAGTATATTGAGAACATTCTTATAATATGCGACTTGTACTCTAGGTCATCTAGATCCCCCCATAACATTAGGCGGTTTGGATCATTGCATCTACTATTTACTATTTTCTCTTTATTCATATCAAATGAGAGTTTTAAATTAAAGATGGCATCTGATTCAATTTCTATCATAAAGAATTGTTTTATAATCATATTGGGATATACACACATAGAATCATAAACATTACATAATTCAATTGGGGAATCTTGAGCAACCAATTTTTTAGTATAATGATCATTACCCCATGCGAATTTAGATGCCAGCATTTCTATATCAGAACGCGCATGCTTATTATATAATGTTAATTTATCGCTGCATGTTTGTTCTTTAGAATACCCTTCTTCATCAAGCTTTTCCTTTTTTATAATCTCTACTGGCTGGTTTTCTTCATAAGAATTAGATATGGCAAATCTAATTCCATGCCACAGTAGACCAGTATCATATAGGACACTAATATGCGCACCCAAGTCTTTATCCAATTTTCCTTGTCTGTTTATTGTCATAATTATAGGGTTGTTGCACTCTACTTGTACCTTTTTATTTCTGGAGAGCAAAGAAAATACTTTTTGTAATAATTCCTCTAATTCTAGCTTGGTTTTTTCCATATTTTTTATATAATTCTTCTCCTTTTTAAGCATATTTTTTATATAATTAATTGTATATTCTATCTCAGGTAGACTTCCTACTAAATCAGACATCATATATAACATGCTTAGTAGCCCAGTGTTAGCTATTGAACCATCATCATTATAACTACGATTTGAGCTAGGAAGGTCATCTATAACCCGATTCCATTTAGATTTCATAAAAGCACTTATGTTCTTTACTATATATGTGTATTTAGAAAAGAAGCTTTGAAGCTTTTTAAATGCATTTGGTAGATGATCTGTATTGTATTTTTTAGTTGATGAATCAAAGGTAAAGCAGAAGAAGATAGCAAGAAGAATAGAATTATGGCAATTTTGAAAACTTCTGCTGTTTTCTTTATCTATAACAATTCTACCTTCTTTCTTGATGTACTTGGGCCTATCTATGCAACTTGGCGTATAGGCAACGTCTATAAACGGCGTGTTTATACAAACATCTCTTGCTTTTTTAAAGCTACAGAAATCTGCATAATAGCATCTTCTATTTATTAGGCTAGCAAGTGGGGTTTCAAGTTTTAAAAACAACATTTTAAATATACGATCTACATGGTCTTTAGATGTTGTAGAGGAATTTTCTCTATCACCAGTCATTTGTTCAGTAATTAAGCTATGCACTATCATTACAAACTTTTCATACATCTCTACACTGTCTATATACTCAAAGAAGTATGTTCGAATAAGCATCTTTGGATTGCACAGAAAATTTCCTTTTAAGAACTCTTCATATGTAGTAGGCATTGAGAACTCTTCTGGTAATTTTAAGCAGTAGGATGGGCCTTCATTAACAAGGCTCTTGAAGAATTCAATTATCTCTTCTGTTTTTTTCTGATATACTTTTGAACTCTCATGCTCTTCTCCTATTTTGTCCTCTATAGTCAAACTCAATTTAAAATAGAATCCATTTTCTGCTTTTTTGCTCTTTAAAGTAAGTATTTTATTCCCAGTATTTCTTTTATCATCTATTATTTTAATAGGAATCGCAATTTCTTCAGAGAGAAGAAATAAAGAAGCAAGAATATATAAATCATCGGATTTACTATTATGCTCTCTTAAAAACCGAGTAAATGAATCATTCTTAACTGATTCAATAGAAAAACGTCTATTCTCTGATGGAAACATATTGATTAGCTGCTGTGCAAACTTTTCTAAGTATCTGTTTTTGCCTCTATCTTCATCTATTTTGTTATGTACTTTCCAATCTTGTATACTTTTAGAATACTCAATAGTATGCTTATTTTCTTTTGATATCTTGTTTTTCTTCAGAGACCACTCTTGGTATGTTCCATGCCAGTACATACGAAGGTTCTTCATAAACCTGCATGAATAAGTCATATAATTAACAGATGGCGAAAGCCCTCCTGCCGGGTTTATAATTAAGCCAGAGTTTACTTTTATTATATCTGCTCTAGATATATCGTTCCCCAGTAGAATAGCACTTATACTATCTGCCAATGTTATTAGTAGTAATACTGCGCCCATGTTCTTATTCGATATGTTTCTTATTACAAACTGTTTTATATTTTTAGATATGCTCTGTCTCTCTTTCATATTAAAACTATATTAAAATTAATTATTTTTATTTTTATTAATGACTTTTTATTTTTGGTTTATATAAAAATAAAATAGAAATTGTTTAAATTCTTAATAATATTTATTAGAAGTATTTATACAGTAATATATTTAGATAATAATTGTTTATGCGCATAAAAACATATAAAATACTAAAAGAACAATTAGTATGCAATTAGTGAACCAGTTATTGATATGGGGAATGTGGTGTTGCATCTATATGACAAATCGATAACATGCACGTGTTTATTATACTTCACTAAGCGATTCTTCTTTCTTTTATTGTAATTATATGTTACTGACTGTTAGTTCAGTTGGTGCTATATTTATTCTTTATATATTAACGTATATTTATAGAAGTATTGTATAATTTATATTTTCTATAAATGCTTTAGCGTGTTATCTAGCACAGAAAGATTTCTCTTATTAAATAAATGAAAGGAAATTATATTATGTATAAATCCAATTAATAATAGTAAATTGTATTTATTTGAAAATTAAGTGCATTTAGTGCTGCAATGTTATGGAATACTCAAGTTAAATTTAAATGTCTATGGTTATACTATTTGGTGCTTTTTTAATCCAGTATGCACGATTTACAACTGCCAATGGAACTAACTCAGTTGAGTAGGATATAAGTGTTAGGAGTGATAAAAGCAGCATTATGTGATTTATATAATAGACACTAAGTATTATACTTTTCACTTTTTTTGTAGTTGGTCTATATAAGTGATATTTAAATGGTTTAAAACAGATGAATATAATTTCAGATATAAGAAACGCGATTTGCGATCCAATATACGTCTTAATACCATATATAAACCCTCCATTTTCCCCTGTACTGGATATAGTAAAGCGACTCATTATAATTAATGATACGACTATAATGCATACCAAAGGGTAATATAGACTGTGCATGCGGGTATTGACAATTAAACCATATGCTGTTATATTAGAAATAGGGCTAATACAAGAAATAAATCTAAATGTGGCGTATACTAGATTAATTACAAAGTATATTATATATGCTACTAGAGACATCTTAATTTTAATGGATCTATCAAGATTTAGCAGAATGGATTGATGTTCAGTTTGGTCTGAATGGTCATTCATTGAATATAGATTGAATATAATATCTATAATTGTCTTAGAAAAGAAAACAAGTGCAAATGAGCTAAATAAACAATATAAACCACATTTCCCTTCATACACCAGCAGAAGATATTTAATTATACTTTGACTTATAGCTTCTCTATTCACATCCTCTTCAATAACTATAGTATTTTGTTGTAGTTCGTTTATATATTCATTATTTTCAGTTTCTCTGGTACTTTCATTGTTTATAGCCTCTATATTATTAAGGGAAGCACCGCTCATGCCTAATAATGCATCCGTAACACCACAAGCCCTTTCTATAACAATTGGCGCTGAATTTTCCATTTTATCTATTAATATTTAACTTTTTTAGTTTAAACTGTAATAAAATAAGATGGATTAAATTGCTTTAATTATATATTGTCAAATGCTGCTGTCATAATTGACATTTTTCCAGAATTTTAACTTATTTAAAATTTTATACGTGCAGCAAGCAAGTTATATTCAGGTGACATGAGAGAAGAGTACAATAATTAAAAAAACAAGGATTTAATACACATTTACTATACACCGTCTTCATGTCGAAGCCTATTAGAATATGTATGGACTTCTAATCAGCTGCCAACAAATTAAACCAAGATAAAATTTTATTATAGCAATTATTAATATATAGCCGATTATTGGCTACAGTAAATATAAATATATTCACTGTTTCTAAAATTATTTAACTAGAATACTATTCTAATATAAATATACCAACCAGAAATAACCCGAAATTCTAAATATAAATAGATATAGCACAAAAGAATGTTCTTTATTATAATCAACATACATGGCATTGACATTGATATAGAGCTGTTGTATACTATTGCTAGTACAGTTCTTAATATTGCATTGTTTCACCTGTTTTTTCTGAATTATATTCTACTTAAATAGCTCTAATGGAATTTATATATTTAAATATTTTACTAAGTCAAATTGGGAATGGCATTATTAGATGCACTCGTGAACAGTATTCACGGTTATTCAAGGGTATAATGCTTTACAATAATAATATATCAGTGAGTATTGCATGAATTAGTATAAGTTAATAGAACAATAACATATGAATGTTTAAAGTCCTATAAGCCCAGGAATTAATAATGCCTTAATGTGTATCTAACGAGTTTATGTGTGTAAATTTAATTTCATTATCTTTAACTAAATGATAATTGTTTCTAGCTGCTGACATGCCTGTATTGTCTAGTTGTATATTTCTTCTGTTTTTTTTGTTTACTATGCATACATAATAGCGCACACTTATAGATATAATTAGAAGTGCTATAAGTGCAATTACTCCTATGCATTCTATTGTGCTTATGGGATGTTCTGTCTTTGGGGGTTGCAACATTCTGCTTTTCTCTTTATTGATTCTCTTATATACTTCAATTATTTGATTTTTTTATTTATTTTTAAATGATATTATCAGTTGTTTTATAATTATTTTTATATCAAAATTGTCATAAAATAATCAATAACTGTGTTGTATAGATGTTTACATAAATAGCATATCAAAATCCAATAAATTGATCTTGAAAATTTATAAATACACAGTGAGAATTAAATAGATGCTGGAATTTACTAGTGATTAATTATAAAAATCAAATCATATTTACACATATGTGATGTGTTAACGATATTAACAATATAATATACGGATTTTAATCTAAAAACCGTAATAATGATCAATAATATCTGTACTGTTTCTATAAATTTTCTATTTTTATAAATAAAATTTAAATGCGTACAGAAATGTCTTACATGAAGTAAACACTTTCTATTTGGCTTAGAATTAAAATTAAGTAAATATTACAACAGAGAAACTATACACAATTAGACACATGGATAGTAGCAAACAGTGTATTATAGTGCGGATTATACGAATTATTATATTGCAGAACATTTATTATGCATTCTTGTTTTTATTTTAGTGTAAGACATATTACTCGTCTTATTCTGTCAATTTTTACTACTTGACAGAATACATGAACTACTTGCCCAGTGACTCTTGTATGAGAGATTCTTCCTGTATACGTAATTGCTAATTTCTTTTTATTATGGTAAATATAAAGAATTGTCTCACCACTCTCATGGTGTTTAATACATAAAAATTTGCCTGTTATAATCAAGTATATATTCTTATCTATAGGTATTCTGCATATATTCTCTAAGGAACACTCTATTATCTTCTCTTTTGTTCTTTTTAACATATAAAATAATTAGAAACTCTGTTTATAAGATTAATTCGAACAAGATCAATTTTTGCATAATTCTTATGTTCTCAATATATTAATATTTCTATTTTAGCAATAAGTTTACTAACTTGAACTATTTCTTTATTTTAGATTAGTTGCTTATGCCACAACCTGGGCTGCTTCTGGCTCGTATACCATTTCGACCTTCTTTCCCTTTTGCTTGACATCAAACTCAGTCTCGTCAATCTTTGGTCTCTTCAGTACCTTTACCTTCTTAACGTGGCAGTTCTGGAGAGGGTATATTTTAATGCCTTCCTGTTCTATTCTCATTCCAATGGTTTCATTCATTAACTTCTTCATTACGTCATTGATCTTGCAGCCACTGAGCTCCTCGGACACAATCTTAAATATAATCTGTCTAATTGCTTTGACTTGTGATAACTTTGCGTAGCAGTTCTTCTTAACAGACTTTGGCTTTCTCTTGGTGTTGGAGACAGTGAATACTCTTAGAGTGTATCCGTCAACAGTCTCAACTTTGCTGCATGTCTCCACAAGAGTGTGCCACTTCTTTGGAATGCTCTTTATCTTGTCACTAATAAGTTCCATACTGTGGAAACTGCTAATGGCATCCTTTCCTCTTACTCCATCAACTACAAACTTGAACTTTCTGAATGACTGAGTGTTTGAGCTTGTCATGAGATCTCCCTGGTTTACTTCAAATGTTCTTCCTCTTACAGCATCTGGTGCAAAGTAGTTTCCTTGACTTCTATCTACTATGGTGACACCAGCCTGCTTTGTTTCAAATATTGAAGGAAGAGTCAAATTGTAAAACTCTTTCTTGCTCATTACATCTACGGATTTCTTAGATCTGATTTTCTTTCCCTTTGAGATACCTCCCCCTGATACTTTTGCTTTTCCCTTTGATGCCATTTACTTTAACAGGGGATGAAAAAATAAGAAAATTTATGGCTACAAAAATAAAAATAAAGGAAGTAGTTAAATATGGCTTATAATGGTATATAAACTAAAAATACAACAGAAATAGATTTTACCCAGAACACCACCGCCAATTACACTATAGTATAACCAATTCTACTGTATTAGCATAATATATTATAAATAATTACTCTGTGCTGTATTTAGTATTGTGCGTATTCTATTTCTTTTTGTATTTCATTATACTGCATATAAATAATTCTATAAAAACCAATAAATCGAGTTATTATACGATTGTGGTAGTAATTATGTATAGTATTAGAGTATACTAGGCATACTACATTAAATAACAACAGTCCAATCATTCTTACAGAAGTATAGTACATCGGTATAACCCAAGGCGATTCACAGTATATAATAGTAACTATTACCGAATAGTTTTATATGTACTATTATACTACTCTTACATAAATATAGTAAATTAGTACTATATTCTATTTTCAATACACATGCGTGGTGTATTAATTGTATATAGAACAAACTGAATAGAATGTGATGGTGTGAATGGATTGGTTATTTTATGTGTATGTGATCGCATTGGTGCGCTATTACATGATGCAATGTGTCATAAATTACGATAAAAAAGAGAAAGTGAAAAAAGAGTATGCAAGAAGGCAGAGCAAGCGAAAAAACAACAATAAAAAAAGACGAAACAATATTCCTTTTCGATGTAGATGGGACTTTAAGCCCGTCAAGAGAAACCGCCACTAAAGAGATGAAGGAGTTCTTGGGGGAGTTAAGGAACAAGGTAAAAATAGGGTTTGTTGGAGGGTCTGATCTCCCAAAGCAGCAGGAACAATTAGGAGAAGACTGTTTGGAAATATTTGATTACTGCTTCCCAGAGAACGGTCTGACATTCATAAAAAACGGAAAGGTGGTATCAAAAGAGTCGTATCTTAACTTTGTGGGGCAGGAGAAGCACAATAAGCTAGTAAGAAGTGTTATGAAGATATTCAGCGAATTGCCAGAGAAGGAAGTTCCTGTTTTATCAGGAAACTTCATTGAATTGAGGCACTCAATGGTAAATATTTCGCCAGTCGGCCGTTCATGCACGCGTGAGGAAAGAAAAGCGTTCAAAGAATTGGACACAAAAAATAAAACCAGAGAACGGGTGGTGAGCATATTAAAAGAGCAATTTGAAGGATTTTCCTTTTCAATTGGAGGGGAAATCTCTATTGATATTTTCCCTATTGGCTGGGATAAGACGTATGCTATTAAGCACCTAGAAAGTGAAGGGATTAAGCACATTTTCTTCTTTGGGGATATGACTGAAAAAGGAGGAAATGATTTTGAAATTTACTCGGACAAGAGAGTCACTGGAACAAAAGTTATCTCACCAGAAGACACCATGAAAAAGGTGGAAAGCATACTAAACACACTAATTATTGAATAAAGTGATGATTTTAGGAATCCGTGGTGTTATATATTCTTATCACTTTTGATTATATTTCGGGTTTCTAGTTTTTTATAATTTAATTTTCCGTTATTTTCTGCAGTATGCCAAATAGAACCACGATATGTTTTATACTAAACAAAAGTCTTCAAATAATTATTGGTTTGTCTTTCTGATGTGCGGAGAATAATTAATGCATTAAGAATGGAATTTTGGGTATTTAAATTTTTGTTATTTTCACCCCTGTCACTCTTTGTATGCCTTCACTAATGCTTGTTTGCCTTTCTGATTATACTTCAGTGTATTCATTTGTCTCAACGCTGGGGAATCTTGAATCTGTGCTTTTGGTTGATTTAGAGTGCGAATGTGACTTTGATCAGCTTAAGGTAGACACACTGTATACGTTAGAATTTCTAGCGGACTTTCCTAAAGACAAAAGTATTTTAGTGCTTAACAGAATTGACTCCTTTATTAGTTCATCATATGACCTGCAGGTACGGCTGAATGGGTTATATGGACTGGTGTACAGCGGCGTAACTGTTTATGCCACATTGATCAGAAACAAGTATAACAAATACAATGAATATATTGCTAGAATGATAGATAAAGTAATAGAATATAAGCAGGCAGAATTATAGAGTAATGGCATGCAATGTAATACTCGAACATTAGGATATATAGGACAAAAAGTGCAAAAACTATTGTATATTTAGGCCAAACTCAACAGAATATAAAGAAAGAATTGCTTTGTGTGCTAGTGCGCATTTTCTTCTGTTTTCTATAGGAGAGTAAAGCATAATTTAGTATTTTTATTATAATATAATGATATTGTGTATAGCAAGCAATAATACATTTATTTATGGTAGTATGCTGATTGGTATGTGCTAGATGCGTGGCTGATGGTCTTTCTGTGTAAGCTATTTTATTCTATTTTAATTTTAATTTATGCTAGTACCGGAAAATTCAACTACAACTGAGCTTACATTGACTTTGCGATTAAGGGGTGGCCCACCAAGAAAAAGAGTCACATTTACGAGAAACACAGTAGATAATGAGCACTTGAACAGAAAAAAGTCTAAAATATGCTGTATATACCATGCACAAAATGAATGTAATAATGAAGAGTCATAAAAAATTTTAAATGCAGCTAGCAGTCGGAGACGTATTCAAATCAAAGAATGAAGCACAGAATGCTATACGAATGTATGCAATTGACAACAACTTCAATTTTGAGACAACAGACAGTACTCCCAAGAAGTATACGATACAGTGCAAGGAGAGGCGGACTCATGGATGTGATGCAATAGTAACTGCAGCACTAAGGAAAAAAGATAACATGTTTATAATTAAGAAGCTGAAGAATGTGCACAACTGTCCACAGCAGAGTAATCTAAACATACAGTCATCTGGCCGATACATAGCAGATGAGATACGAGAGATGCAGGATGTGGAGGAGACGCGGATAGGGCAGATTATAAACAAGATATCCTCGCGAAGGGGCATAAAAATAGGGTACTACGCTGCGTGGAAGGCAAAGAAAAATGTGATGAATGATGAGATAGATGAGGAGCTAGCGCAGGAGGAGTGCCTTAGATGTGTGGTGGAGGAGAACAGATATATCAATCCAGATGACACGGCAATTCTTTTCAACATGAAAAAGCAGATTGAGCAGTGGAGGGAAAACAAAGTAGATGAGAAAGCAGGGTACATTCGGCAGGTTATACGGGCTATTGGCCCATTAGACACTGCGGGCAGTAAGCTGGACACGCTGTTTTATGCGAACAATTTGTCTATTCATGTCTATAAGTACAGCCGGCAGATAATTGAGCTCACAGTACAGGAGAGATATAATGAGCTGCGGGAGCATGCAGGGTATGCATACATGGCGACAGGGTATGATGCATTTGACACGCCATATATGATAAGCATGTGCTATGTTCCTGAGTACTGCCCTAAAAGAGATGGGTGGATTGTTTTTATGCGGGAGCTTCTGAAGGTCATTAATTCAGGCGTGTTTCTTATTAACTGGGAGGGGTGCCTCTCGACGATTGAAGAGATTGAGCGCATGATTCAGGAAAAGAATGAAGGCACTGGAGCCGTGCAGAGAGGATATAACAGCCAGGAAAGAGAAAGCAGCGCGTGGAGTGGGCACTTTGATATTAAGGAGTCTATCCGGTCTGGCGAGCTTGGTTGTGAGGAGAATCTAAGCAATAAAGTGAGCCTATTTATTAGAAGCAGGTCTATCTGCAAGGAGATATTCTCAACCCACCCATCCTGTTCTGCAATTGGGCTGGTGTGGTCACTCTGCAACAGTCCAGACCTGGCAACATTCCAGATGTACCACAAGAAAGTGAAGGCTCTGAATGTTCCCTCTCTCCTTTCTCTGCTTACATCCCTTCCGACCCATCTATGGGCGAAATATCTGTGCGACTTCCCGCTCTACAACAAGAACAACACAATACCAATGGAAATAGAGGGAGTAAGCAGTATGCTGACTCTCTCACCAGTAGACTCTCTTTGCATGGTTATAAAGATCATAACAGACAACGCCTTGAAGAAGAAAGAAATAGTGGCACATGCAGAAATGAATAACAAGAAGGCATCAGACAGATCTAGGTATGGGGAGACTATAAACCGGGCAATAGACATTAACATACTTAAGTCACATGCGTATGACACTGATATAGGAAGAACGCCGAATGAGATGTGCCGGTCCTCGTGGATAGACCCAAGAAAGCTCTGTGATGAGGAGGAGTACAAGCAAGGTATAGTATACTCTGGAAACTTAAAGTTCTATGTTGATTTAAGGCTGCGCGTTTGCTCATGCATGAAGTTCCAAGAAATGAGCTATCCTTGCTCGCATGCGTGCGCTCTTATTACCAAGATAGGCGGACATGCGAATACATACATTGATGAAATGTACTCAATAGAAACCCTTATGCTTATGTACAAGCCATATACCACCAGATGCATAGTAGCTGAGCCCATCCGCGGAACAGAAGAGAAGAGAAAACCCACCGCACCGCACTACCGGCCAAATAATAAGAAAGTACTTGGATACGAAGCAGAAGAATTTGCGGACCACCATGAGTACAAAGAAAACTTGGTTAGATAAAGAGATATAATAAACACAGAGGTAAATTCAATTCGACTGTCTAGTGCTCTAACTAAGCACAACAGATATTTTTATTTATGATTTTAAACTAATATCAGTTAGTTGCTGTAATTTGACAAGTTTTATTTTAAAATTACGCTATAACAGTATTCACATAATATACAATGGATTCTTTATTTCTGGAGACTATAAGAGCTTTATCTTAGATAGAAACTTCTTTATCTTAAAGTCAACCTCTTGATCCTTTCCGATTCTTTCCTTCAATATGAATATAATATCATTTAATGTGTCTGCACATATAGAAGAAAATCCGATGCACTTATTTAAAGGCTTTTTGATTATTTCCATTTTGCTTATTTGGTGGTGATCCATCTGTAGGGAGGGAAGAGACGACAGAATTGGTGCACAAGAGATATTTATAAGATACGAAAGGAATGAAAGGAATACTTCAGATGTAGGCGCCTTTCTGAACATATCAACTGAAAGCTCAACAATTTCTTTTTTAATGCCATGCAGCGGAGATACAATTGCGATATTTGCTAGTATTAGTATTATTTCACTGCAGAGCATTGAGAGTGAAGTATTATGATCGTTACCCACATCAATTATTGTACTAGAGTCTGCATTTGCCACAAGCAAAATCTCACTCAGAATATCCTCAACAAGAGAGGGAAGAACTGCAATTCCTTTAGAATTTGCAAGGATATTCTTTAGAATAGACATAAAAACAATCTTTCTTTCTAGAGAAGTCGCCCTTTCTTGAATTTCCTGTAATTTTATGTGCTGAATGAATGTCTGTGTTATTTCCGATGTGGATTCAAATAGAATATCGCACATGAATTTCATTACGCAGTCTTGAAACTCTTGGATTGGCAAGTATCTGTGCACATATGGAATAATGCTATTTATGGCGATTTCCTTCCAGTGGTGGTTGTACACCACAAGATTCCCAACATAAAAGAAGAACTCAATAATGCTTATGCATAGTTCTGGGTATCTATCCTCCTTAAAGTAGTTGTGCGCTGTCATAGCAATATTTTCAACTAGATTTGTCATTCTGTAGGTAGAGAGGTAGTCAACAGTAATTTCCTGCGTACGGGAAAGTATTTTTAAAATCTGAAAGGATGAGAATGAAACAGCCGAAAATATTTCTTTTTTCATTTCATTTTCTATCATTTGCATAATTACATCGATATATTCCAGCTCGGAAACTATATGCTGGAATCGCTCTGACAGAGGAAGAAGGTTCTCTAAGAAATGGTTTAGTCTAAGATAAATTATTGTGTTCTCTGGGTTAAGTGACAGGAGGTTTAGCTCTTTTCTCATTATTTCAACAAAGCCACCAAGTCTGTCTAAATAGTACATTGCTTCTCTAGATTGCTTTGCCAGAAATATAATTGATGGAAACATCAAAGCAGACTTTTCCACT
Organism: Nematocida parisii ERTm1; assembly: GCF_000250985.1. NCBI lineage: Eukaryota > Fungi > Microsporidia > Nematocida > Nematocida parisii. Next base: position 248,992 of record NW_013524646.1, on the reverse strand, counting down.
TTACATAGCCAGATAAAAATATAACCAAGATCTGTTTTGCTAAAGTCTTTTGCTGTTATGCTTATTAAAAAGTTACTTTTTTCTGGAAGTTCCAAAGACAGTTCTTTATACCCTTCTGCATATCCGATAAGTACGCCTAAATTTTTTTGTATAATCCCATAGCTAGAGTGAAGAAGAGCTATGGTAAAAATATTTCTGTCGAAATATGCAGCAAGTTTTTTGTTGATTATACAAACAAGAAGCATACCTGCTTTGTACGGTGCCGTAAGATAGATTGACTGAATACACATAAAGAACTCTTTGCACTGGAATAGTTTTAGGCCGTGCTCAGATTCAACTGAAAACCCTATACACGCGGTGAGTAATTCACTAATCCAATTGGGGCACTGTTCAGTCTGAATAGATTCAATTATTAGCTCTACAAATTCATCTGGAATCTTTAAAGAAACCATTAAATATCTGTATGCTTGTAGAATGACAATTCTGGAGGGAATGGGAATGTCTTTGTTGAATATCATGCTCAGTAGAATAGGTAATAGCTGGTCGGATTTTTTTTGCAATGACTCTTTTTCATTTACTAATTCTGCATGGCCGTGCACCCGCAGAAGATTCACTAACAATTTCTTTATGGTTGGTGGAATACCTGTATAATTATCTTGAGCACTCATCATAATTCAAGTAGAAAACAAATAAACAAAATACTAAAATACATAAATTTAGTATAAACAAAGATTATCTATTAAACAAAAGCAGAAATTAATTCATAAAGCGGGCATACTAGTTTATTCCAGCAACAGCCCATCACGGCAGTTATTTCTGAGCGTGTCAGTTGGTTTTGTTTTCAGGTAGTTTAAGTACTTCATGCTATAAATAGAAAATTCTGTTATAATATTTTCTGTAAAAACAAAAGCAGGATATCACTTCACTATAGATATACCCAGAAAATCAATACTTTAACAAAGATCGAATTGATTATGCACAATATATACAGTAGGATGAAATTTTTATGCATGTTTTATCCAGGTGTATTTGTATCTAAAGACAGTTTGCTATACAGAATGTACGTTCATTCCTGTATAAGAAGAGTTAATACAGTAATACCCATAGATTCATTAAAAGAGTGTTTTTCTACTGTAGATGCAAACAACTTGTCTCTAAGACTGCAGTCTAGACTGATGATTTCTGTGGCAAGTAGTCTTCTTTTTCACTACAGACAGACACTTTCTGCGCTTGTCAAAATAATAGGTAAGGATGTGCGTATAGATAAGACGGTATCTAGTAGAGTAGCAAGTAAAAATGCAATTACATATAAGTATAATATAAATGTACTGTGCAGCACTATTAACTACACTATACAATTACCTACAGAAGATATAGAATGCATGAGAGGCGGGTCTATAATTTTAGCAGAGAGTATTACACAGAGCACACACTCAATGCATGATATGTATACAGCGCCCCAAGCAGAAGAGACAGTTAAAAGAATTAAATTAGATAAAACAATAGATATATCTAGAGAGACAGTGGTAGGAAGGGAGTGTTCTAGTACAAAGTGGTATCAGAGCATGATAGATGCCATTATACTCAATTCATCAGAATACTATGAACCAGATACGCCTGCTGATATATCTTCAATTGAAGCTATAAGAAGATATTCTTCAGAGCAAACAGATGATGTACTTTTAATGGACAGAAGTATGTCCATTCCGATCTCAAATAGCATTCCTATTGCTACAAGCAATCAAAGACTCGCAGACTTTATTAGCTTGCTATATGAAGTAACAGAAGGCAAAGTATCTGCTATTCAAGCAGTGCCATACGGAAGAATAATCCGAATATAATTGATTTTTTGGGCTATTTCAGATTCTATTTCTATTAATCATATGCTCAAATAGTAATTCCAATAAAAATTGATTTTTTAGCGATTAAATCGTCTTTACATATAAATGTACTAATCAATAAAATTTTATATAAATGCAAGAAGAATTACTTAAAAGAGAGAACATTGGCTATAAGCTAATCAGTAACATAGAAACTAGCAACAACTTATACGAAAGAATACTTAATGATCTACACAATGGAGAAAGCGAAATAACTAAAAAGCAAGCAGAATATATAATACGAAATGTATTTGAGGATGGCTTAAGCGTAGAGCATTATGATATTACAGAGGACAGACTAAAATACTATAACAGTGCACTTATTTTTATAATAAGAAATATATTCAGTGACAGCTCAGATAAAGCACACAAAAAATAACAGATGAGATTATTAACGCTTTTATAGATGTGTACAGTACAGAATCTACTGATAACAAAAAATCTGCATGCTTTGAATTGCTTAAATCGTATTTACACCCAGACTCATTGATGATACAAGAGATTAAGAAAAAGCTAGACAGAATTATTTCAAATTCTAAAGTGCATGATACCCCAGAAGTAGAAAAATTCATATCAAATCAGTTAGAAAATATTTTGTATTTACAAAACTTTAAAGAGTTTATAAATAACGGAAATAACAAAGAAAAAATAGATTTATTATGTCATCATCCCGAACATATTCCAGATATATACCCATATACAATAGATGAGTTATATGAAATAGATGAATTCACAGGCGAAACAAAGCTAGAACAAGGGCTTAAGTACATCTATACTAACAAAGGTGTATATAATGAAGCAGATAGACTATACAATGCATTTAATACAGATTTAGATGTTGGTATTCAGTGTTACAGGGCAAATCATATATTTAAATTGGATAAAGTAAGACTAATAAGAAGTATACACAAGCACATAGAAAAAATATTTTCTGAAAGAAAGTGGTTCTTTAATATTTTTAGAGTTGAAAGGTACGTATATGACACGATTTTAGATGAAATCAATTATACCGGCACAATTTTAGAAAGCAATGAAAAAACTGATAATAGAACGGCCCCATTACACAATGGAATATTTTGGAAGTGCACATTATATCAATTACTTAGCAAGCAGATGAACGCAGAGCAGATAAGTGAAATTAGCACTGAGTTATGTAAGTTACTATGCCGTTACAAAGAAATCATTCTATGCAAAAACACAGCTATTAACAGACTAAAGGAGGCATACATTAAAAGACTTATTAAAGAGAGCAAAGGCAGCATATCAGAGACTTCAATAAGACAATTAAGCCTAGATAAACTTCTTAACTATAAACAGAATATACAATCTGAATACTTAACAAAGATTGTGAATGAAATCATATCACATAAATCATATGTAGATGATTTACTTATTAATATGACTATAGCAAGGAATAATTCTTATATATTCAATAGTCTTAATACTATAGTAAAAACAACTCAAAACATACCAGATTTAGAAAGCAGTCAGAAGGTATACATATATAAAATTGCAGAGAAGTACACGAATTTATTCGGTGCAAACTTCAGTTTCGATATAGAAAATAGTGCTGAGAATACTAATGATGTTAAAAAATATACAGAAGACATACAAAAATTATTAGAAAGAACAAAAAAAGAAAATGAAAAATTACAGAAAGTTCTATTTTATATAAATCCATTGAAATATATAAAAATGAAATTGTTAAATATTTGGGTATTTTTATCTAAATATACACCACCAGAACCTGAAAGAAGCAGAATAACAACTGTAAAGGGGATTATTCTAGTTTTATTATTATTACTAATTGTTGGTTCTCTGCGCGCATTCGGAAACCATATATTCCTCAGCAGTGGTATTATGCCCTGTGGAACAATAAAATAATTAGTGTGATAGTAATATGTGTGCACACCATTTTTTGATATGGATATGCATGCCGTGATCACAAATAATGGGGGCAGAAACTATATAAGAGTTTCTGTAATTTAATAAAGATGAAATTAAGATGATCAATAGGAGTTCATATTTACGAGGAAGGGGGAAACCCCGCTCTAGTTATTGAAATAATTATGCTTGAAGTGTTACAATTAAAATACTTTGAGCGTATAATTAGGCTAACTCATGGCATACTACTATATAATAGATTATAACAGAGATAATGAATATTTTAATATACATTGAAATATTTAGATATTTTATTAGAATAGCACAATGCTGGATTAGAGGAAAATTGAATTATTACACTGCATTGATGCCACCATAGTTAACACACTAAATATTGTTAATAACCCGAAATTCTATTTAAAATTACAATTTTATTATTTTTGGGTATTTTAAATTTTCTGTTTTCTATGCCAGAGCACATTGTGAGTTAGAAATGGCCTTTTCTAGGTTTGAGTATGCTCTAGGGTAGAAACAGAAAATTATGTCTATTAGAATCAGAAACTGTATCAATTGGCACATTTCAGGTTATAACTACTTTCTGCTGGGTGCTCTGGTTAGTGTGGTTAGCTCGGAGTACTCTCCTGTATTCTTCCACTCTGCGATTACCTTTTTGCCGTATTGATATCCATGTGCAACTATTTCATCAAACTGTCTGAAATTCATTGTTTTATAGCCTGCTAGGTCTGGTCTGATGTACTTAATTGAGACATCTGACTTTAATGAGCGTTCTTTGTGCATGCTTGTGAGATACGCCAGTCGATACTGTATTTCAGTTAGAGACAAGAACTTTTTTGTACTAAATATCTTTTGGAACAGAATATAAAATCCATTAATACTGTCTCCGTAATCAGCGAAAGTTGTTTCTACTTCACTCCCCACATCTACTGCAATGATATTTCTAATTCCCATTGAGCGCATGGCATCTGCTGGGACATTATTCATATACCCGCCATCGAGTAAAAAGGATCCGTTGTCACATAGTGGGGGTAGATACCCTGACAGACTCATACTTGCTCTAACATATCTCCATAAAATTCCATCGGTGTGTTTTTTTTCTTCAAATCCGGAAATATCTGTTGTAATGCAGTAGTACGGAAGCCATAAGTCTTCGATTCTCTGATTTTTAAAAATAAGCCGGAGCGCCCAGTTAAAGCTCTTTCCAGTGAACATTGCGCATATTGGGTATGTCATGTCAAAAATCACTCTCCAAACACTTCCTATCAGACCAGTAAGCCTTTTTGCTCGGATAAATACTTCTTTGTTATTTGTTCTCTCTGCATAGAGTGCCCCCACAAAGGCTCCCATTGATGTTCCCCCTATTGCATCTATTGGTATATTTGCTTCTTCAAGCGCTTCAATGATTCCTATGTGCGCTATTCCCCGGGCACCTCCACCTCCAAGCACTAGCCCAACATTTGTTCCCTTGAGGGTTCTAATAAACCGATGCATATCGTTCAACGGAAAGTATGGAATCCAGTCGTTGCTGTGCCCAGTTAGTTTGCAGTGCTTATTTGTATAGTTTACGGAATCTCTGCTTTTAATAATAGAAAGAGGAATGTCTATAATGGGAAACTCTACATTGTGTCTCTGTCCATAGTAATTGCCTCCATATACCTTCATCCGACTGTCCCGGTGCAGTATTAGTGTATCTATTTTGCAAAAGACTTCCTTATTTATATTCATTGACCTGCGGTCTCCATTTGTTATCACATAAAACATGATTTCTGAGAGTAAAATTGGGTCTAGATCTGCTTCCTTCTTCTCTTCTGATTTTTCTACACTCCCTTCTTCTATCTCAGAAGCTTTTGATTTATCTAAAACTTCATTATCTTCAGAGGATAGTGGCTTTTCTTTTTCTTTGCTTTCTGCGCCACCCATAGAGTCTTTTTTAGTATCTTCTGTGGTTTCTGCCGGGTCTGAGTTCACACGGTCTGCGCTGCTTTCTTCTGGCTTTGTTGGCTGGGGCAGACTCTGTGCTGTGCATGTTATAGTGCGGTTTGGGTCTACAATTGGGATTAGTATATAGGAGTATTCTCTCTGTAAATCGCTTATGTAATTTAGAAGGGATAGCACTGCGCTTTTCGTCTTCTGCACAGATTTCAGCTTATTTTCTATCTCGGTAGAGGATAGAATAAAACAAGAGTCGTTCTTTGCCATCTCTTTGCATAAAAAGTGTGTAAATATCTCTAACTGGGTTTCTTTTTTGTCATTTGGTATGAACGTGATTATAGATGGCTGCTCTAACTCCTGTTCAATCCCTGTTCTTTCTAGTATCCTTTTATAAAGACCATTCGAGAGGGCAGGAAAATTAGACGCAATTGTTGTGATGTATTCCTTTGGTATTTCAATTACTTCAGAAATACGCGTCGCTGTTAGCTCAAATGCAGACGGCTGTTCTAAAAGGACTTCTTTTTCAAATAATATGTTCCTGCTGGATATTCCAAAGTACTTCACATCCCCATTCTTCAAAAAGTATCCGTTTGTTATTACTTTGATAGATTTACTTGGCTCTTCTGATGATAGCCTCCCTCCTGGCTGTATTATTCGCCAGTCCACCATTACATCTGTCATTTCTAGCTGTTCTACTGGTGCTTGCCCATTCAGTATATCCTGCAAAACTACTTCAAGTGACTCTGTGCTTGCCTCTAAACTTGGTTCTAATTTAATCAGCGTTCCTACTGTTTTCTCCTTTGCCACAATAACCCTATTGTTCTTTAAAGAGCACACCCGCTCTAAACACCCTATTATATCGCCTTTTTGAAAAGATTTTTTACTGTCTCTTGTATACTCTACCTCTCCACTCCCCTCTATTATATACAAAAGAGTGTTTGGACTCATCTCATATCTTCCATCAATCACTATCTCCTCTGCTCTTTCCACAGGCTTTACCAATTCTATTTTTTCTTTTATTTTTTGTACTAGCTCTTTATGCGACTCTCCTGCACTGACCGATATTTGTTTTATGTCTAATTGCATCCCTTCCTCCAAATAATTTACCATGATGTAAAGTGTCCCCTTGAAAAACCTGTTTAGCAATAAATACCGAACAGTTGCATCATTTTTGTTGATTTGGTATAACTGACTGTTGCGCTGTATTTTATACGTCATATGTTGCTTTGAGCTTACGCCAAGAAGCCAGTTTATGGAGTAAACAAAGAAGTCCTCAGTTTTCTTGATTATAACCACCCGATCATATATTACCTCTACCACCCCTTCTATTAAATAGTACAGTGTTTCTCCTGTTGATACTTCTATGTCCTCTGTTGTGCATATCCTGTTAATTACCACGTCAGTGTCCTTTAATAAGTAATTAAACAAACCTTCTGCGGGCTTGACAGGAAGAGAGCTGGTTTCTGTTGATTTTATCACTGGCTCTTGTGGTCTTCTAAACAGTTTCTTTGTAAGTGCTGCCGCCACTATCGCCACCACAGCGGATAAGGCCATAAGTAAAATCGAATAAATGGACATTACCATACAAATAAAAAATCTCTTTTATATTTTTAAGCCGGCCATTTATTGTTCTACCACTAATTGGCCAAAAATCTTCACAAATCAATTACTTCTTTAGTGCAAAGCACGGCTTGATATGCTCTCGAAACATTTTTATGGTTTTTCATCTGGTAATTTTGGGCCATTTCTGAATATTTCTTATGTCACTCTGTATAGAAATGTGCACTAAATTATGCGTATTTCATAATAAGCAATTTATATGATGTGGTATACTATGTAATCATATGATTCTAGTGAAGACTCTGCCATGGCTTCCTCTGCCCCTCTTCTTCTTTCATATAGTAGTCCATTGGATAGTTTTTAAGATCGCTGCTAAAATACTCAAATGGTGTAATTATTGGTATTTCGAAGGTGGTCCCCCAATCAATTGCTATTCTTGGGCAGGCCACTTCTATTACAGTCACATTCTTAAGAGATTCAACAAATGTCTCATCGACCTCTGACAGAAATACAACATAATACTTTCTGTTCCGCTGGTTTAAATCGTCCACAAGTCTTTTAAGTATTCCTGCGCTGCCCTGTCTGCCAAGGGTTCCAAATATTATCACGTACTCTTGTGTGTTAAGTGATGTGCGCTTTATACTCTTCCGTATTTCTAAAAATCTGCCATAGTCATGCGTCTCTAGTGACAGCTTCTTTGATGATGGGCAGTATTTATAGTATGTTTTGTTTGGATTATGTATCATCAAAGACTCTAAATGAAACCTTCCCTCTGCAATAAACAGAATTGTGTCTGTACTAACCTTTGGTGATGTACATCCTAATACTTCACCAGGACTCAGTGGCTGCATTCTTGGAATGTAGTATCCACTGCTTGGAGCACACGGGCACTCCTTGTCCTCTAGTTTATTTTGGTGTGTTGTTGCTTCTAGCTCTCTTTTTATCTTTCTTACGGTGCTGTTGTACTGAATTGTGCCTAGAATTGACAAATTCTCTGTTTTTATGTGCTTGTTTATCATCTTAAGACAGTGCGTTATGTCAAACTGAATCTCTACAAATATGTACATAACCTGTATTAAAGACTTGGTTACTTCAAACAAACAAGAGTGCCCGTAGTGAATTAATAGATCACAGTCTATTAAATACCCAGAGACATCATCTATACAACACGCGCCATACACCACATCTGACAGAATAAAGACTGCTTCAACATCGGTGTTTGCTCTAATAATGTCTGAAATAACCGTGGAAAGGTGTATAATTCCCTCCGGGAATTGAATAGCAACCCGCTTGCTCTTTCTTCTTTCAATTTGCCGAATTGTCTTTTGTAGCTCAAACTTGTAATTGGGTGGTAGATACTCCGATCCCAATATGTTCATGTCTTGCTAAAAAATAAAATAAATAAAACGTACACATTTATATTTTTAAAGCAGTGTATGAACACTTTAAATAAAGAAAACTAAAGAAATTACCAAAAAAACGAATAGCACTTGTAAATAGAACAGCTAAAAAGCCGGCAAAACAATACAATTAAAATATTACACGCATATCTCAAAACAGAAGAAAAGCATACCATATATATTTATAATAATTAGTAAAACACACATAGAAACTGGTGCAACAGAAACAGAATCTGTTAAAGCTCTCTTAACTGTATTCTTAGAGTGTTTTGGGCTATTTCAGGGTATTCATAAAACAATAATAAGTAAGAGTGTAAAAATTAAAATTATGGATTATAGAAAGTCTTTATAAAAGTTTCAAATTTCCTGTTATCAAATCTATTTCATCTTCATACCACGGGCCTATAAATGTAACAGTGTGTGTATTTGGTTCTACCTGCGTTCTGCCCGCATCCACAATTGATGTATATGGGATGTGCTGGGCTTCTACTTGTTCAACTATTGCATCAAGTTCTTCTTTTGTATTTGCCTTCAGGCTAGTTTTTTTAAACCCATTGTACTTCCATATGCTGTTTAATGGATTGTCCTGTGTAGCTGCTTGGTATGCCGCATGCATGGCCTGTGATACAATTTTACCTTTTCCCATTTTTAAATCATTACGCACTACTAATACACCCTTAACAGGTCTATTTCTATCAATGGTAACATTTGTGCTCTTTCTTTGCCTCTTCCCGTTTGAACAGTGCACTAGAATATTTCTTCTATATATAAGATACACAATAAATGGAATTTGGCTTAATAGCACTGTAAGAATAATTTGTACAGTCATTAAAATATTTTACAGTCGCAGTATATTAGCATGTGTTAGAGCCACAGCGTGAAATGCAGAATTAAAATTAAAGAAATATTTTTTGGTATGTGGAATATTCTCTGTGGTGTGGATGAGTCTATACCAAATGCAATACAGACTAATTAATAATACAGTTCATTTATTTGAATAAAATCCTATTCTGACTTTTGGCTATATCCGAAAATAAGGATTTATTATATCCTCAAGAAGCAGATCAGATTCTTTGTGAATATCTTCAATATTCTCTAATAAATACTCTTCATATGGATAAGCATACTCAATTTCTTCTGTATTACATGAGATAATTTTGTTATTCTGCAGTTCATTTTCATTCCTATGACTGCTGTGTATATCAGTGCCCTCTATGGACTGTATGAAACTCGGATTTGTGATTTGTTGTGGGAATGCTTCTTTTTCTCTGATTCGTTTTGCTTCATTCTCTGTGTGGAGCGTGTTTGTCTTGTCTTTTAGCGGAGTGTGCTGTCGGCCTGGTCCTGGGGTGGTCATTTTCATTTTTATTTCTTTCATATTTATGTAATAAAGGCGGTGGCTAGTAGAAGTTTTCTTTTGGAACGATATATTCCACGCCGGTGGATGTTCTTACAGAGTAGTACGACCCAATAACTTTTAAAAGTTCGACTGTCTCGCCCTTTCGAATATAGATAGTTCCATTATAAATAAAGTCAGATTTCGCTCGGAGATGCTTTGTTTCTGTACTTACACCAATTGGTGGCATTCGTATATCGCCAGACCCGTATCTTCTTCTGACTAAAGACTTGTTTCTTAGTTCTCTTCGTTTTTTGCTTCTGTTGTACCACTTGCCCAAATAAAGAGTAGACTCAAAAAGAGAGAATGCCAAGTAAGCAAAGACAGCTATAATAGACTTAGCATTAAAATCTTTACAGAAAATAAAAACACCACATACGATAAGACTGAGAAGGCAGGAAATAATGTACATTGACGCATTAAATATTCTTCTCAATCGGGAGGGCATAGAAATAAAGAAAGGAAGGAAAAATGGCATGAGATGTAGAACACAAGATATAAAGGGAAGCCACGTTTGTATGTATCTGTACATATGAGACTCTTCACAAAAATAGAATCGGACGCTAGTTAGTAGTGAGACAGTTCCAACTGCTAAAGAGACTTTGGTTTCTTTCAAATACATTATGTTGATTTAAGCAGGGGCCATAAAATGTTTAATTTATTCATTTGCTTGATTGGTTCTTTACATGGTTAAGAAATCGCGATGGAATAATTCGACCAATTGCAGCAATTACCGCATTTCCTTCATCAATAGGAAGTTTGCGTCTAATTTCATCCTTTAAAAACTGCTGCAGATTGTTACTTACTTCTTCTAAATCATCAGATGCCGACTTGTTTTTGTATATAAGCTTGGAAATCTCTTTCATTCTGCGAAGAATGTCTGCGGGGACCCCCACTCTCTTCATTGGTGCGATTGTAGAAACAGTAAATTTTGGAAGAGTTAGGACAATTGGATCGATTTTCTGTAAATTATTTTCTGTGTGCAGTGAGGGCGTGGTTTCACTCAATAGCTTTACTAAGTCAGGGTTTATAAGATGATCTTTTTTTGCAGGCTTTGGCTTTTCCTTAACTAATTCCTTTTTCTCTGGAGGAGTGTCCAGAAGAAGCATGGATCGAACATTAACTCTCTCAATCAGACTAATTGGCCTATTCAAAATCCGGAATATTTCTACATCGACCTCATTCTCAGATGCACTCGTCATAAGATACCCATTATAAAAGTGGTTTACAAATAGTCTGAATGTGATGTTTAAGTTAAAAAATGCATTCATCACGATTCTGTTTGACATAAGAAATTTAGCTTTCTCACTGCTTGACCGCTGCTCAATCTGAGAAATTCCTTGGCTTTTCACATTTTTTAAAAGCATTTCTCCAAATATCCTGTAGAATATTTTGTGCTCTTTTTCATTAATATTCTTATACGTATTTTGCAGCTGAATGTTTTTCTTAATAGCATCAGATATTTCATCATTATTTATCATTCTACGGCTTTTAACTATCTCTTGTACCATTTTAAAATTATCTTCGTCAAGATGGGTTAATTTATGTGTGTTTTTACTGTTCAGTGTAATTGAGATCTCTAAGTGCCCCACATCAATTGAGAGGATTTCATCGAGTCCGAGCAGTTCTGCTTTTGTCGATATTTTCAAGTACTTACGATCCACAGCAACAAGACACCGCATTCCGTCCATTTGGCATTCAAATACTTTCATAAAGAAAATAAAAACAGCCGAGAATAAACAGAATTATAGAAAGGCTTTTGCCTAATAACTCAATATAACTAAAAAACAGAAAAACAGAAATATAAAAGAGTGTAATAGCAATGAATATGTAAAAACTAGTTGATAAATCAAGAAAATTTATTCCTTTTTATCCGGCAAAGAGAGTGTAATTTCTTTGTTAGATGGCTCTCCTTCTTCTAAGTCAATTTCTAACATTCCATTCTCTATTCTTGCGCATTTTATTTTTCGGTTAGGATCAATTGTAAAGCAAATGCCGCCTTCTTGCTGGCAGCATTGTTTGAAGTCATTTCTGTCTATTTTGCTTTCTTTTTTGTAGCATATTTTTATTTCTCCATTGTTACCTTTCTTTTCTTCTTTTACTATTACGTCTTCTGGAGATATTCCTGTTGGAAGACACATTTTGTAGTTCATTTGTCCTTTTGATGATAATTGTGGGTTTGCTATGCCATTTTTGCAATATTCTGTTGGGCACATATCAGACTTAGTACACTTTTTGTCTGAGTGGTCGCAGGATTTGTGGTCTTTCCCAGTCATATGGCAGCTGTGCATATCAGTGTGTGGGTTAGTACTACTGCCACTATAGGTGTTAGTATTATTATTACTGTTGCTGTTTGTGTTAGTAGTACTATTAGTGTTGGTGTTAGTATTATTGTTATGCATACTTTACAGTTTTCGGTTATATTTATACTTTATCTAGCCAATCATCGTTAAATCCCTTTCTCCGTATAATGACCCAATGAGGTTCTAAAATGTCTAACTGATGCATTCCATAGTAATACGTCAAAAATCGCCATCTTTTATAAATAACATTGAAGTTGCCTGTAAACATTGCTAATTATTCTCTGAAAAGCTTCTATACAATAAAACACACTGTATAATGGCACAAGTGCACCAAATATACGTATAATAATAAAATAGACCTATTAACAAGGGGTATAAGACAACAGAATATTAGTTCCATAGGTAGAGAGACATATTTTGGAAAATTGCATAGTAACAAACGTGTATTATTTTCATTGATTATTGTGTGTTTGGTATACAGGTGTTTCACTTACAATTCTAATGAATTTATTCACTCAATTGAATAATAAACAAAATTAGATTTTTTAGACGTATTAACCGGAGTTTTGTGGCTTCCACTGCTTGTAGTGATCTTATTATTATTTTTAATTTTGCTTAGAACAGTTAGTGCCTTTTTGTACCTTTCAGAATGTTCTTTTTCTAAGAAATCGTGCTTGTTTAGGCCTTTAATAAATTTGTATGTTATTATAATAAGATTGTTTGCTTGCGTGTTCATCTCACATGCGAGAATAAACCAGTGAAAGTAAGTTCGGTTTAAAGCAGCGGTTTCTTTCGAATTTAAAGATTTACTGATTGTTCTAAACAATTTAATGTATTCAGTGGTTCCACCCGGAGTGAGAAAATCAAACACTTCTTTTTTATGAAATAATTTGTATACGTTAAAAGGAACTTTTGAATCAGAATATGCACACACTATAACTTTAAAACAGTGCAGGAGTGTTTTAGGGGATCGACTCATCGCATAATTTAATATAGATGCTCTCAGCGATTCATTTGATAAAACATTAAAAGCAGTATTTTTAAAGGGTGTATTCTTGTGCTCTGGTATATACATAGACAGTAGAGTTTTATTATTATGTCTACTGAATATGTTTACTCCATCATAGAATATTAGCCCTGCAAGCATTTTATGCACAATATTTAGCTTTTCTTTAGAACAGCTGCCTAGAATATTAAGTACAAATCTAAATATTATGTGGGTTCTAGGAATCTTACTGTCTATGCAGTGCATAAAAATATATGTGATTAAATTGCATTTATATGTATTATCATGGATTTTATCTAATAGGAATAGCCTATTTAAGTGTAGTACTTTTTTTTGCATAAATTTGTTAATCTCATGCTTTGCCAGAGAATTAACTGTATTTATCTCATATAGCTTTCTGACTTCTACATCAAGGTAGTATAGAAGAAGATATTTTATAAACGAGTCGTTATTGTCAATGCATTGAATCTTTAGATTTAAAAAGGTACTTATGCATAGATTTTTTTCTGGCTGATTATACAGTGGCATAGTATATATCCAAACAGAGTTTGTCTCTGTTTGTGTATTAATTGAATAGGACGATTTTTTGTCTTTAATGCCAGTATTAGCACTATCATTGCCTTTAACGCACTCTATATATATAGACCCGAAAAGATTGAACTTATCATTTGTTTCTTTACACTTTTCCATCCACTCTATGCGCACATTCACTTTATTCCACGGCGGGCAAAGACTAATAATTTTTTTGGCTGTATACTTTTCTATGCGAGTATAAATATCTTTGGCACTTATCAGTGGATTATGTAGGTCATGCATAAAGTTATCTAAAATATGCCTTTCACTTGAGTAATTTTCTGTTAGAATAGAAATGATATATAGGATATTTAAAATATTTAATGGAGGTTGTATACAGCTTAGCGTACTCCACTCATTAAATACATTAGAAATAATCTGCATCCATTCATTTTTTGTTTCAAGTTCGGATAGATATTCTGGCATATAGTTATTAGAAAAGAAATTGAAAATATCGCTGGTTTTTGAAGCTATGTGGTTAGTGGTATACACATCTTTATCAGGGTCATACATTAAGAAGCAGAATAGACTAAGTAAGTTATAGGATATAGCATTGATGTTGCTGAAAGGGCATAGCTTTTTAAAATGGCTTTTCCAGTATATTACTGGACTATGTCCATTGTATATGTTTATCTCTGTCTCATTCTCTATAGTATATGGTATGTGAGAGTTATAATTACTTGAAGTAAGATTTATGTTCTCAAATAATTTAGAATAAGAAAATGAACTGGTATCACTTGCACATTCTTTAGAAATAAAAAGTCTTTCAAATATTCTCTTATACACAGTCTCCTGTATGCTAAGAATAGAAATACCTTTTTCTGGGAGATATTCACTTATTATGTTGTACACTGCATTAAAAAACCGAATTGCTGTGTCTGCGCTTAAGTACTCATAGAGATACGATTGTATTAAAAACCCAACATTATCCAAAAATACTCCTTCTTCAAAGCTCTGCATACTGTTAATTAAAGAGTCTAAAGATGCATGGTATACACAATTATTTTTTTTGCACTTAGTAGTAAATACATCAAACACATCACTAATTATAGTATAATATGCATTGGATAGATTCTCTCCATTGCTACCAGATATATCCAAGCTAACAGAGAAGTATTCATCTTGCATGTTTTTTTTCTTTAGAACTATTCTTTTCTGATTTTTGCTGCTTGGATCTCCTTCTATGCATATGGGAAGTGGCATTCCTTCAGATAAAAGAAGAAGCGATGCTAATATGTCATATGAAAATGGCTCTACAGTTTTCTCTTGAAGGAATCCAGTGAATGAAATATCAGGCCCTTTTGTTTTTATAGAAGCATTATCATATAGTATAGATGAAAACATTCTAATTAATGAAGTAAAATAACTTTTACTATGGTCATTCTGGGGAATTCTGGATATATATTTTTTTTCTTCCATATAAAAAGAATCTCCAAATTCAAATCTATGAAATGAAAGAATTGTAGAAGAACAAATAAACTCTTTCTTATTTTCGATTGCATTCAATGTATATCTAATATATACGTGAAAATCCATACTTCGCTTGTTGTGCATAAATCCTCTTAGCTTAAATATATGCCCGCGCAATAAATTCAGTGCTCCTTCTGGATTTATTCTGAGCACTGCTCCGTTGTTATATTCTAAATTTGACTCAAATTGTCTAAATTCATGTTCTTGAAATATTCCCTGCACTATATATGAAAGAAATGCTAGTTGAAATATTATTTGTAGAGGAATAACGTATATATCTTGTATAATTTGCATTTGCTTAATAAAAACAAAAATTATCTGTCTATCATTTATAGTGCATATATTAAAGTGATAAAGTGATTACCCCATAAAATATAATTAATATTTGATGTTTGGCATTTGATATTTTCTTCTGATAGTACAAGACAATTAAACACCAGTGGGCTAACTAGAAGAGATCAGTGGAGGTATAGTGCTCTATTACTACTGGTTACTTGTTTTCACAGAGACATATATAAGCTGTGCAATTTATTAACTAACCAGTTAGAAGTATGTAAGTCTAAATGGGATAGTTATACTGCCATTTATTGAAGTGTAAAAACAAAATAGATAGAGATGATAAAAATATAGCAAAAACATGCGAAACTAAACCAAAAAGAATTCGACTAAATTACTACTGCAATTGCAATGCTAATATTTTCTAAGTGAATATAAATTAAAAGCAGACCTTTAACACTGCAGTATTTTACAGTAAATGTGTCATAAAAATAGAATTATAATACAAATAGATTAAATATTTGAAGTATAACCCGAATTGCAATAAATGTGTCAAATGGTTTAAATAGTAGTTAATTGGTGTAAATATAACTGTTTTATTAAGAATACACAACTATTCTGTGTTTATTAATTTCATGCAGGAATATGCTTTAGACTTAAAATCTATTGCACAGTTGCTCAATCTTGTTTTATAGACAACTTAAAGTATTTTTAGTTAGTACTGATTACTCGGACTCATTTGGGGCAAAGTATAATTTAATTAGTATAACAAATGTGCATACTGCGGCCTGAATAGCTGAATATATAAAAAAGAGAGTTTTCTCTTGCATAGGGCCACACCATACTAAAATAACATTTAGAATAGTAAAATTACTGATTTCAATGGTCTCTTCATTTTCAGTGTATGATATAAGATTGAAGAATTTATATACTCTTACTATTGCCCGGCGCAAATATCCCGTGGCAATGTAAGTCTTCTTGCACTGCATGGTTGAGGGAACAAGAACTGTAATACTTTCTGGCCCATCCAAATGCTTTACAGAGGGCATTCGATGTCTGGGGCATGGGAGTATTTTAAACATCTGTGGCGTACTTAACACAAAATTAAACAACTGTGGAATAAGAAACAGGAAAAGAGTTTTCATAAATCCTCCGAATAACCCAATGCATAGAAGAGCTGATCCTGAGAAGTAACAGAATACATCACCAACAAAGCATTTAGATGGATACTTGTTCCACATAAATAATCCATAAGAAGATGTAAATAGTGATAGGCAGAGAAGTGCGCTTAATGTACTCTTGTCATCTGGGAATGCACACCTATCAACGCACATCATACTGCTAATTACTAGTATTTGACCACACTCTACTCCATTAATCCCACTCAGAATATTAATAGCATTTGTAAAGTATATTCCCAGTAAAATTAGCAATGCATAGAAAATATTTCCCAAGTTATATACACCGTAGAATGGAACAACCATTGAAGTACTTCCACTGTACGTTATAATCAAAGGAAAGGTGGCAATAATTGGGAATAGCAGTTTGCAAGACCAGCTTAGATCCACCGTATCATCTACATACCCCATTAGAGTGTTCAGAATGATTGTATTGGAAAATATGAGAAGGCTCTCCTTGTGGCTGGGAAAGAATGAAGAAAGAATAAATATACAAAGCACAAAGGAAATGGCGGACGACAATCCAATTGATTCTGGTATCTTCTCTTTGCTTCTTTTATGGTGATCTATACCAAATGTTCTGCTTAGTGCCATAAAATATAGAGAGAGTTTATACGATATAATTCCAGACATAATTGGAATACTCAGCAGTGCACATGTTTTACTTACACCCACAAAACCAGCTGTTCTGTGTGTGATGCTATGTATATTTAACTCTATTGTTTTTTTTACTGCAGGTATGCCTGTTTTGACAGGTCCTGCATATGAAGAAGACTCACTGAGTATGTCCCTAGGAGTGAGCACAGAATTATTTTGTGCATTTGTAATTCGAGGGGGAATATTATTAATAGCGCTCACGAAATATGTAATGTAGGAACCAATCATTTCCGAAGCTTAGCGCCCAATTAAATTTTTTATGAATTAAATATTCATAAATTCAATAATTGTTATTTCTGCTATCTATGGATTCCATTGAAGGAAATGCGCTATTGAAGAAAGTGAATTCGCTGATAACCAGATTAGATCAAGAAGAAATGATAAAGTATTTCAAATTAGATGGGTATATTCGAGTAAATACGTATTTTATATCTCCGTTCTCATTAATTACTATAAAAAGAGGATTGAAGAACTTTCTTGTATCATGGGAAATGACAGAAAATGGGTGGAAGTTTGTTTTTAACAATAATGCATGTGTGAATTTTAAAGGGCCACTAACCAGCCAGACAAAAGACGGAAAGATTATTCACATAAAAATAGACTGTGCAAAAATAGAGTGCAACTCTGAAATGCACTATGCTGTTCTTACTAGATACTTCAAGTGTTTAGACACTTTTTATTTTATGGTGACAGAGGTAGATGAAGAGTTTGAACTCCTCACGAATCCACTTGGCAGTGTCTGCGGGTGGAGTCAACTGAAAAAGTAAAATAATGCAAACCCACCAAAGAGTATTTCTAGTTTAGGAGAAATGAAATAGATATAATAAATATTACTAGAAATAGCACAAAATAACTCAAACTACTTTAAATCCAACAATTTAATTTGCGTGTAGGACTCTTTCATACACAATTTACGGCGTGCTGTTAATATTTACAGAACTGTTCAGAGCTATACTAGAACTACAAATATGTATATGGTATATGTCATATTCATAAGAACAATTTATAATTTGCTCTCTTATTGTGAAATGGGTGTATAATTTGTATTTTTGTATGTTTTGCATATTTTTGTGTTCTTTGATAGTTCTCTCGTGTATTATGTGATATTCGTGGGTTCTTATAGCATTTTTATGTATTTATCAGTTGTACTCTGAGTTTTTTCAGATAATATGTGTGTGTGATATTATTGCTATATTTATAGAGTGTGCATTGAATGTATGGTGTTATTTGCATTATTTCAGCGTACCTTATTGATTCTGCTGTATTATAGCTGTTTAATCATATTTTTCTTTAAATTGTCTTTGAATTTTCTTTGTTTAACATGGAGTATTATGAGAAAGGTAAACAGATATTACTAGATTTAATAGAAAAAGGGCCCAGAGCAATATTTGAGAGACTATTCGGGAAAGAAACACACATTTTGTTTTTAGGGATTGATAATGCAGGTAAAACAACCCTTCTGCTAAGGCTTAAAACAGACACCGTGCACACTGTAGCACCGACTCAGTCTGTCAGAGAAGAAACTCTTCAAATAGGAAATATGAAAGTGACAATAAACGACTTAGGAGGGCACGAGGCAGCAAGGCTGGGGTGGAGCATGTACTTTATGCACTCACAAGGGATAATATTCCTAATAGACATAACCGACTTTGACAGATATGCAATAGTAGCAAAGACATATGCCCAGCTATTCTATACTATGGAGAAGTCAGGGAAAAAGTCTCTTCCAGTTGCCGTGCTGTTCAACAAGACAGACATGTGGAAGAAAGTATGGTCTACGCGCCATCCAAATGAGCCAGCGCCTGTTCTAGATGAGATGTATCTTAATCATTTATGCAACACACTTGGTATAGTTGTAGGAGAGGGAGAGAATGGAAGAAGAGTTTCTGCTAATTATTGCTGTGTAGTGACAGACTCTATTTCAACCCCAAATAATGGGTTTATGCTTGCTTTTAAATGGCTAGATATGATGATTAGGGCAGAGAAATAAAGAGTTTTATATCTATGCGAGTATGCAATTCTACTGTTATTTGCATTGTGTATGTTTTTCTGTTTGTTGTGTTTCATGCATATCAGAAGTTTCATATAATTTAAAGACAAATTAATATCTTCCACCCACCAGGCGTGTTTGAAGCATGTTTCTAAGCACATATAAAGATTGTTGCCGTGTTTTATACATAAATCATTTTTGTGTTTTATTGCACAGGGCTTTCATTCGCTGAATAAGACACACAATCACTAGAAAAAGAATTTAAATAAAACTGGGCTTTTTTCGTAATGAACGTATTATTAGTCATAATATTATATGCAGCGCACATATCTGGGTACTATTATACAGAAGGGTGGAGAGGCTCAAGATATCACCCACTAGGCCCATATGCGCACCCATACCATTCATTGGAGTATCTTAGACAACACGGCAGACTGCATGCGTACAGTTCTGCATATTTAACTCCGTACGGCACTCCGTATGGTCATATATATCACAGTTCATACCACAACGCAAGAAGAAATGCAGCATATGGAAGCAGAGCATATGGTGCGTGTGGTGGCGCATACGCTGCTGGTGCATCAGACACAGCCTCTGCTGCTGCAGCTGCCGCCTCTGGGTATTCTAGATATTCCAGAGTGTCTGCGGGTCTTTCATCGGGTCTATGTGATGAAACGCCATATGGATATTAGCCAGTATAATTCAGGAGCGCCGGGTTATATTCGGATTTTAAATAAATAAATTGTAAAGTTTAGACTCGAATTACCCTCTCCACCCACAGCAGGATATTATAATACTTCAGACTAATCCCACACCATTCACAGTACAATTTCGCAATACAATATACTATTGTGCCGATATTTCTGATCATTTCTTAATTTCCTATCACAATTCTGAATAACATGAAAATTAACTGTTATTACTACTATTCGCACTGTTACTTCTTCTTTCTAAAGATTATACCTCTGAATGTGCTCGAATGCTCTTGTATATTTCTGCATACCACAGAATATCCTTGTATATTAAAACCTTATTATTCTGGATTATACTTAGATTAATCTTAGCTATTAAATAGCTTTTTATGTAATGATGTTTGTATCAATGGCAAATGATAGAAAATTTGAAAGTCTAAATAAAAAGCAAAAGACCTTTGGCCAGCGACTTATCTACCCGGTTGAGAACCGGTTTGCGCCTAAAAAGTACAATGATCCCTCTGTGGGCACTCGAGTGAACGTGAAGCAATTAAAACTCCGATATTCTAAAATAAGTGGATTTTTTGAAGCAATATGAAAATAAACAAACGAGGAATAATTGAAGAGAGAAAGAAAGCAAATAAGCTCACATTTAAAGACCTTCTACTACAGGGAGGGCCAACAGCAATAATACTAGCAGTTTCAGACCTTCTAGGCCAGATAATAGTGGGGGCCAATATGTCTTACATTAAGACGCCACTTTTAATGGGACTGTATGGATTTATAACAGGAAATATAAGTTTTTTAATGTACTCTACCATGGACAGCTACAGCACAGATAAATTCAACCGGATGAGAGGGCTCACACCGCAGAGGGTTAAAATAGCTTTTTATAAAATGCTGTTTGACCAACTAGTGTGGTCTCCTATCGGTACGTTTATGTTTATATTTGTTGCGAGTTTAGTTGATAGTTCAAATTTCGGTTTAAGAAAAGTTGTAATAGATTATTTCACTATACTATTTGATAGCTATAAGATTTGGCCTGTTCTACAGATGATTAATTTCTTATTTGTGCCATTGGAGATGCGTGTGCTATTTATTAGCACTGCTTCTTTAATATGGAATACTTATGTAAAGATAGCTAGACAGAAATAGGAATTAAAAATTATCATAATCATATAGCAACCCAAAATTACATACTGTGTATTATATAGTGTTAATTACAGATAACCAGTGATTCTCATTCTATATTACTCTACCAATAGTTTAACTGTATAATTATCTCTTATAAAGATAAATAATTGTTTCTGGGTGTTTACAGGGTGTTTCTTGTTCCTAATTTATTCTTATGCTTTACTGACAATGTGTCTTGTAGCATCCTCTCTGCCGATAGGTAAATTAAATGAAAGGTTTATAAACTATTTTATCTTTTTGTATTTTTATTTTTAAATTTAGTAGATTATTTCTATGCATCTGAAACTTTTAAAATACTCAGAAATAATCAGAGATATAACTCTGAAATTTAAGCAGAGAATCAACTGATGTGAATGAGTTAACATGAGGTATTTCAGAATTCTTATATAAATAGTCATTATGTGCAATTATAATTATAAGAACATTAAGATTATTTAGTTTAGTCGGGTTAGACTTTGTACTATTAAGTATTACAGTTTTAATTTAGAGGTATAAAGAGAATAGGCTTATGATTTAATTTATACATTGGGCAATTTAAAATATTCATTAATTATAGAAACTTGCATATTATATTTAGAAAATTCGGGTTCTGATTATTTATGGGTATATTAAACCTTTTAATTCCTGTAGAATTGTATCTATGAGAACTCATTTGTTATTTTTGGTTAGTTTGAGTTATTGTCTTTTTTGGATTAGTCTGGGCTCTTTTATGGTTGGTAATGGTAGTAAATATAATGGAAAATAATTTAGTAAAGATTTTCACATGGAAAATGAGAACATGCATAGAGACTGGATATCTATCTTTAACAGACTCTTAAAGAAGCCAAAAAGCAGCTTAAAGGAAATTTCCAGAATACTTGGTCGATCACAAAAGTTTTTATCCATTCTATCCACTGGTGGTGCATCTACTGCATACGCTTCCTATGCGGATAGTTTAAGAGAGTCTGTGGAGAGAATTCTTTCCACTTTAATTATGTACTCAGAAGACACAGAAAGCCACCCAGGGATATTTTTTATACTGTGTAACTATAAAGACGCGCACAAGTGCGATTTTCATCCGGTTATAAAAGTGTTTTTAGAAGGGACTAAGTCTGTATATCTTCTGAAAATAATTGAAAAAGTGTGCAGCAATGCACATATGGTTCGGCTAAAGAAGGAAGAAGAGATAGTACTTCTATCTGAGCTGGTTAAGTGCTCTGCAAGTGCGGATCATTTAATAGGGGAGTCTGCTATTAGAAGTATTTTTGGGCTTTATAAAAGAGAAAGAGGAGATGCTGTTTTTCTTGCAGAGCTAACAAAAACCTTTCAAATGAGGTATCTAGACCTATTTGTATCGAAAATATTCCCTGAAATAATTGGGAATGAAGATACTCAGTTTGTTATTTCTATGATTCAGGTTTTGTCTGAGATTAAAGAGATTCCTATCCTTATAATTGCACATAGTGCTTCTAGAGAGTGTCTCCTTTCCTGCCCTCCAGGCCTTCTAGACCGCATGTGGGCGCGGCTAGAAAATGAAAAGCTGCCTCAGGAGTATCTTAGTGGTATGAAAATGGCAGCTAAAGTGCCAGAGCTATTCAACATTAATCAATTCTTGCGCCTGCTGGTAAAGTATACTGGAATGAGTGTTTTGTATGATCAAGGGGACGTTCTGATCCAGTATATAAATACAGTACTTATCTCCCCCGTCTCTGTTATAATAAAGGAAAAAAAGTGCATTAATGGTATTATAGAACAAACAGAAAAAACCATAGGAAACTGCGGAGGTACACCAATAAGTGGCGTGTGCCTTAATACAGACATTATGGTAGAGTTTCTAGAGAAACTGTACAGGCACTCAGATGGAACTCGGATTGAGTACTGTCGCATACTCTTTTACACAGGACTAGAGTCTCAGAAGGCATACGTTCTGTTGCTTCTGAAAAATAAAAATATCCGCGTGAAGTGGAATGCACTGCGCACACTTACAGCGTATGCACTGGATGCATCTGAAATTGAAATAGTACTAGACGTTTTAAAGACAACAGAAAATGAGAAAATGAAGCTGTGGTGCTTAAAGATACTTGAGTGCAACCACAGAAAGGTTGATGCATCCGCTGTTGTAGTGAAGGACACTCAGTATAAATCAGAGATTGAGGAGATTCTTAAAAGAATAAATAATTGAATATTTTCTTTTTTATGGCAGTAAGCAAAAGAAGAATATCGCAGAAATGTAGGAAATCCGCTGATGACGAATGCCCATCATCGGCAGAGGAAGAAATCAGATTTGATCCAAACAAGAAGATCTTAAGAGCCAAAAGAAGGAACGAGCGGGCCCCAGGGCCAAGAGCAAGCCTATTTGGAAAACCTGCAGCAAAACAGTACACCACAGAACAGAAATTAAAAGGCCTTAACCAGTCCTTTATTGAGTCTGTGAGCAAGGCGTACAACATAGACAATACATACAACTTTACAGAGATATCCAATGAGTATACCACGTATAGAGAAGGCATAGTGGGAAGCGGCGAGCACTCTAAGAATACAACTCCTCTAAGCAGCGAGCAGAAGAAAGACATTTCAAATATTCTGCGCGCTGGCCTTGGTTCAAGTGCCCAGGCACCAGCACAGCCCGATGAGTCACAGATGAAAATGGCCCAGTTCATTCTAGGCCAGCACGGCGGTGCAAACAACAACTTGTTTGGAAGCATTGGTGGCGGAAACACTTCTGGTCTTTTTGGCATGAATAATAATGAAAGCCCAATGAACAGCGGGCTGTTGAACAGTGAAGCCAACCGCATGGGCACTAACCAGCCCCAAGGTGTAAAGATGGAAATAACAGAAAAATCTGAAGACCTGCCCATAGAGAAAGAACACAGAAAGATAAAAGAAGTAAAGGATCAAACAAAAACTACAAAAGAAGTAAAAGAAGAAGCAAAAGCCGCAAAGAATGCAAAAGCTAACAGCCATGCAGCAGATAAAAAGAGCAGCTTAAGTACTAGTGAGAAGGCGGACAATGAAGATATCAAGCATCCAAGCGAGGCCAATAATAAAAAAGAAGGCAAGCACTCCAAGAAAATAGAGACACCAACCAGCCACAAAAAAGAAGAATCTCCAAAAAAGAGGGAGGATTCTAAAAATGAAAAGAGTGTTCAGAGCAGTAGTGCTCCATCCGCATCTCCAGAAGTTTTATTTGACCTGACATGTAAAGTGTTCGCCAGAAAAACAACGCGGTTTGAGGACCTTGGATTTCATCGGGTAGTAGTGCGAGTGATTGATGGGGAAAGAAATATTGTTGTATATGATAATAATAAGAAGAAAAAAGAAACAGAAATGCTTTCTGTCTCTCTTAATAAGTCATCGATTCAGTCAGACAAGTCTCGCAAGGAACTTGCCTTTGTTGACCCTTCTAGTACTTTACTGTACAAAATAAAACTGGCAACTCATGAAGATGCAGATAAATTGAGAAATGCATGCAACAAGACTGGCTAATACATGGAGAATAAATTTCGGGTTAGCTTTGCCTTGTTATAATAGTGTGTTTCTGATGATTTATATTTTTACTACAAGAACAACTTAAAGTCTCTTTATTGAGTTCTTAGTATTTAAGTTTGTTATATGCCCTAGCATACAGATTGCACTGTTGCTTAGTTTAAAACAATCTGTTTTCCTGGGTCGTGTTTGTGTTTTTATGCGTGTATGTGCTACACTCTACTGTAACAAAGTCTACTGCTATAAAACATGCTAAAACAAACCGTGCAATGCAAACACAGACGTATTTAGAGAAAGAAGAGAAGGTAGAGCATGACATACTATTGCATGGGTCAATTAAATCCCTGAAGGAAGCAACAGTTGAACTTTCTGAGATAAATTCCGTTGTATCTGCGCAGGGGGAAATACTTGCAAAGATCCAAAGGAAAATTAACCAGACAGAAGTAACACTAAAAAGGGCGAGCAAGAAGCTTTCTGTGCTTATAAGGAGGTCAAAGAACAAAAAGGCATTTTCTTTCTGTTTACTCTGCCTAACAACAATTTCATTATTTAGTCTATGTGTATACACATACAAATACACGTAGAATGAACAACCCAGGACAGCTATTAAATACTTTACCTAAGCAGATAATTAGGTCAATAGAGCAGAAACCAATCAATTACAATATAATAGTAATGGGAGAGAGCTATTCGGGCAAGAGTTCTCTAATTAAGAATATCTTCTGTCTTGGCGAGTCGCCCCAGGCCAACTGGTGTGATGACCTACTGCATGAAGTGTGCGACATGGCAGGCACTGCCAACCCACTAGCACAGCTAACGGGCACGCACAGTATTAATTTAGAAAAGAACAACACAAGCATTTCCGCGTCTAGGTACACCATAAATGAGAACGGAATCCAAATGAATCTTACAGTCTATGAAATTGGAGGGATTGGAGACTCAGTCTATAATTCATTTGACTGGGTGCCTGCTAAGAATTTAATTATGAATAGGTATGAAGAGTACCACATGGAAGAAGACAGCGGTATTCTAGACAACGACAAGAGAATACATGCGTGTCTTTACATGCTTAGTCCTACTACTAATATGCGGGAGATAGACATAACTTCTATGTATGAAATGGGCCAAATAGTGAATGTCATTCCAATCATAGGAAAAGCAGACATGCTTTCAGATGAGCAGTATAAAGAAATGAAAGAGCGCATATTCTCTACGCTGATATCCAACAAAGTGCAACTATTTGACTCTATGTATGTTGATGAGTGCAAGAAAGTCGTAGAGATTAATTTTATGCCCCTCGGGTACTCCTCACCAAACAGACCGTATGCATACGGGGTATCTTCTACGAGAGCAGAAAGTGACATTAAAATACTGCGGGACCTTTTAATATCACAGCATTTAGTTGATTTGATTGAAGTGACTGACAAGTACTATGAGACATACCACAGAAATAAGATGATAGTTGATATTCTTACAAAAAAGAGCAGCAGTATCAGCGAAGACTTCCAAAGAAGAATTGAGCTGGAAGAGAGTAAAATCAAAAAGCTTCTTAAAAGAATAGAACAAAAGCAATCAAGCTATCAAATGCTTGCAGCACAGCATAAAAGCATAATCCCAAAGGAACTCTTATAAAATATTCATTTTTTCTATTTTTCTATTTTTCTCGTATCTTATAGTTAAACAAAAACATACAAGAATAAAAATCAAAGAATACAAATTTATCTAATTCTGTATTTATTAGTATATTTTCTTCTCTTTATTCCTTCTACTTGTTTATACTTCCAAGTATTTTCGTTTTTATTATACATTTTGTATAATATTTGGTCATAAAAACCACTCAGCTCTACTGTGGATGTTCTATGATTTATAGGTATAACTCGAAGTTCTGAAATTCTTAATTCTAAATTTCTGTTCATTTGAATATTTCTGCCTTATTTATTAATCGCTAAAAAATATTATTTCTCATTTCATTATGCCAAGAAAGGACAGAAGTGGAGCACATCTTCTTTTATTTCCAGCTGGTGCTGGATACTCCGTGTGCATGGCTTTAAAAAACAAGCTAGCACTTGGGAAAAGTGCAATAGTTGAGCAGATGTTTATGCCGTGTAATTATGCTGTTATGTCTTTAATCATTCTAGCAGCCATTCTTATGACCAACAGAAAAATTCTTAACAGACTGCATAAAATATTTGGGGGGGTATTCATATTCTCAGCTATGTACATGATGGTATCTAGGCTGGTTAAAGACAGTATTATTGCAAGACTGGGTACTATGGCACAGCACTATATTCTTGTGTATTTTATATGCGGGAGTATTTTTGTCTGGGAAAAATTACCGGTTATTTCTATCCTTTCAAAGGAGCTGTCTCCTAACTCACACTGGGACTTTAAGATAGGATATTTAGTCTTGAATATTTCAATATATTCTACGCACACCTATTCTCTTCACTTCTTTAATAGTCAGTTAGACTTAGCAATATGTGATTATGGGTACTTTGGGTGTATGTCTGTGTTTTATATAGCAAATACTATAATTGGGCCATTTGCAGAGAGAAACAAAGCAACTAAAAAAGCAACAATTGGGCTGTCTTTAGTCTCTGCTGCTATATACAGTTTATTTTTAGTGATCCGTCTACTGAGCAGTGATTCTCGTTCAATGCTGGTTATATATGGAATATTTGCGCTTTATGTGATTGTTCTTTCTGCAATTTTCCCACTGTATGATGTTCTGGTTTTAAACCACATGGAGAAGGAGTACGCGGGAATGGAAGTATGTGAGAGAAAAGAAATATTCACAAGGATTAGGCTATGGGCATCTATTGGGCATGCAATTGCTGGTCTGGTTATTTCCTATCTGTATAAGACACTTGTTAGCAATTCACACACACCCTCTTCTAAAGAGGTTCCATTGGGTCTATTTGTAGTTCTTATTGTGGTAGTGGTGGCAAGTGCCCTGTGCTTTGTCGGAATTGTGCACTTTTCACTAGAAGAAAAAACAGACATTTCCAGCACTTTATACAAGAAAAAGGCATCTACAGCAGAGAAAACCACTGGAACTGAAGATGTAAGTAAGTTGGATACATCCGAGACCATAAAAAAGCCAAAGAGTTTATTAAGAAATAGCGACTTTTTATTTCTTATTTTTGTGATTACTTCGATTGGTATAACCAGAGGCATTTCTTCTCATTATTTAGTCACGTATTTATCAGTGTACTTTGGAGTGGAATTTTCCAAAGTTACATCTATTCTTTGCATTAGAACATTCAGTGAGATGTGCATACTTTATTACAGTAAGCATCTTCTGAAATTCTTCGGATATCACTGGCTACTCCTTTTTTCTTTAATGGCAGCCACAATGAGAGACTTTAATTACGCATTCCTTTCAAAGTCGTATCCAATATTATTTGCAACTATTAATGAAATGTTCAAAGGGATCAGTTCTTCCTGTCTTGTGTTCAGTGCCGTTAATATTGTTGATGAACTTGCTGATAATGACAGTAAAGCAATGGCACAAACATTCTACAGTGGTTTTTATAATGGAATATCCATTTTAGCCTCTTCTTTACTCAGCATTGCCATTATTCGACACTTTAAAGACTTTAGATCACTATTCCATGCATCTTCTACTTTTGGACTACTGTGCTGCTGTATTGTTATTATAAAATACGGCATTATTGATCGAAAATTACAGCTTAGAAAAAGGGTAGATATTAAATAAACCTATCTTTCATCTGATATATTCATGTTTCATTTAATACATACTCAGTACTTTCTTCTCCTTAATTACTCATTTAATTACTTACTTAGTGCTTTACATATTTATCTCCTTAATTACTCATTTATTCGTTCATTACTCTTCTATTCTCCTTAATTACTCATTTAATTGCTTATTTATTCTCCTTAATTACTCATTTGTTCATTCGGTACTTTTCTCCTTCTTTCTCTCTTATCCCCCTCTTCTTATCCCTCTTCCTTCCTTCCTTCCTTCTCTCTTATCCCCCTCTTCTTATTTTCCTATTTCCTTATTTTTCTAATATGTATATTTATTTTTTATATTATTTATTCTGTGTACGTATAATAAATTATTAATTATTTACTTTCCCTACTATAGTATATTAATAAATATTTAATTATAAGTAGAAGGTTCTAGACCTATTTATTTCACTATTTATAGACTAATTATACCTTAATTAGTAATTAGTAGGAATTAGTCTATATTTAGTAAATATCTGTCTATAAATACATAAGACAATTCATATTTTATGTATTTATATTGTGATGGTGGACCAACTCTGTATAATTTACTAGTTTAGTAATGAGCATATACTTAAACAGTAAAAATGCATTAGAAATTAGAAATATTCTGTGCAGAGTTTACAGTTTGTTCATATTATATCCGAAGGAGTATAATATTAATATACATCACAGTACAGCAATTCTCCAATAATTATGATTATAATACTACTCTGATGGAATAATTCTGTATGTTACAGATATAAATTCACTGATGAATTATGTATATATCTATATTCACGCATTGTCTTTACTGTAGAGTATTTAGTATAACTTTAGTGTCTCTGAGATAATTTATGTAGATCGTATATTATCTGGGCTGGGGGCCCTTTTTATTTAATTTCATAATTCTCTGATTGGTGTATTTTATACTCCTATAAATATTACTTATTATATATAGTGTATTATATTATATTACTTATTATATATAGTGTATTATATATTATATTATCTGTTATACATTATTTTTTATACATTGTGTAATAAGTAATATAAATCTATATATTTCTGATTTTTTTTGCAAATTTTTTATGAGCATCACAGAAGTAGTCACTCAAACAGACATTGGAATATTCAGTAATAGTATACCAAGTGTATTCACAAACAGTGCAATAATTGGTGTAGCAGCAGCCAGTCTTGGTGTAGTGTTTAATGTCGCTATGTTATGGCTGGATATACTCCAGAAGGGGAATAACCCGAATATTTCATCAGTTAATGAAGCAGTCCGCAATTTTTATAAAAATTTAAATTTGTCTTCAATTGACTTGGTAAGAAATAATTCACTCATGAAAAATGTAGAAATTGGGACTATTTTTATTTTATTTTTTACAGTGCTACATTTACTTATTACACATTGTGTAATAAATACTGTACTCCTATCAGGAGAAGCAGTAAATAGTGCAGTAAGTACAGTAGGACTAGAGAAAGCCTTTAATTACCCAAATGAGTCAATCCCACACGGATTTATAAGAGAAGATTCACTTGGTCATAATAATCAGTATAATGTATCAATTAAGCCCACAGGAGCACTTAAAAGCATCTTTTCATACGGGAGGTATGAAATATTCATGGCTGGGTTAAGGTCCTGCTGCTTAATCACATTCGGGTTTATTTCTGTATGGCTGGGTTCTGTTGTAGTAGGGTATATACTACCAGATATTACGCATAGTATGATAAGTCCTGTACTTACAGGTATAAAATCATGGGTATTATTAGGGTTGACCGGGTTACAGGTAAATCAAAAATTTTCATTAATTAATTCAGTTATTTATGGATTTATGGATTGGATGACCGTTATTTTTTTATTTTTAAAGTATTTTTTACTGATATAAAAATTTTAATTAATGTAATATTATCATTAATTACTGCACTCTGTGTGATTCCTACGTTTTATTCCCTTATCAGGGTACGGCGCATTAAAGCCATAAGGAAATCATCAGAGTCCATTATTTATACAGCTAAAGTACTATTATCTGTTGTACTTGGTATATGTACATTACTTATTATGCTATACCCTATAAGAATTGTTATACTTATGTATCCCAGTGTACAGGATATATTAAAGTATCCATTAAGTATTATTCTGTATACGGTGGATATCGTATTAGACAGGATGGGTGTAATAAGTGAATGTATACAGCCAGTACAGGAAGTAAATATAAGTGAGCTAATAGCATAAAGTAATACTTATTACACATAGTATAATAAGTAATAAAATAAAAATAAAAATTAATATATGTGATAGTATGTGTGATAAGTTGTGATATGTGGTAGTATGTGTAATAAGTTGTGTACTATGTGTAATAAATTCTATACTATTTTATAATAATTGTGTAATAAGTTATGTACTATGTGATAGTATGTGTAATAAGTTATGATATGTTATGTTCTATTTTATAACAATTGTGTAATAAGTTGTGTACTATTTAGTATACTATGTCTAATAAGTCATATACTATTTTATAATAATTGTGTAATATGTTATGTACTATTTAGTATAGTATGTGTAATAATTTATGTACTATGTGTAATAATTTATGTACTATGTGTAATAAGTTATGTACTATGTGTAATAAGTTATGTACTATTTAGTATAGTATGTGTAATAAGTTGTATATTATGTGTAATAAGTTGTGTATTATGTGTACTATTTAGTGTACTATGTGTAATAAGTTATTATTCTGTTATATGCATTATTTAGTATACTATGTGTGATAACTTCTATTTTATAATAATTGTGTAATATATACTGTAAGAGTATCTGATTTATTTTTTGTCTAAATTTACTTCAGATATGTCATCAGAATAAGAATTGTTCTTCACTCCAGATATAATATCCGACCGTTTCCTGCCAAACCTAGCACAAATATTCTTACCATAGAAATTCTGATTATTTAACCTGTCTAATGCAATATCCCTGTCCTGCCTGTTAATGAATTCTAATAAGCCATCACCAGATGGAAGTATCCTAAGATAAGTTGGTCTGGCACCACTCATAAGAATAAATGAGCGTAATTCAGACCAGTCAATATTCTTAGGAAGGTTCTCTATAATTAGTCTAGAGACTCTTTTTACCGTTGGTTTCTTATACCTCTGTATATATCTACGGTTATATTCTGATACATTCCCTTTCTGTCCCTTGGCTGTCTCTATAACTATCTTATTACCATTCATTTCATGAGAATCTTCTAGTATTTTATTACCAATTACTTCATCTACTGTGACAAATCCGTATGAATTGTATATCTTCAGTGATTGTACCTTGCCGTACTGTGAGAGATACTCTTCTATCTCCTTCTCCTGTGAGAATTCCTTTAATCCTCCTATGTACAGTTGCATTCTGTTTATGTAAATAAAAAATATAAATAAATATAGATAATAAGATAAGACTAAACTTATTACAAATAAGGAAAATTAAATAACAATAGTGTAATAAATAATAAATAATAGACAAAGTATAATAAATAATAAACA
This sequence comes from Nematocida parisii ERTm1, assembly GCF_000250985.1. NCBI lineage: Eukaryota > Fungi > Microsporidia > Nematocida > Nematocida parisii. The sequence goes on along the minus strand of NW_013524646.1, from coordinate 216,852 downwards.
ATAAAATAAAATTAATTATAATATATAGTATATAAAATAATAAAATAAAATACACATTATATAATAAATAATATAAAACATACTACATAATACGTAATAAATAGAATATACCAATGGTAGAGTAATAAATAATATATAAAATAACAATAGAATAATAGAATATACTAATAATAGTGTAATAAATAATAGAATATACTACACACTGTGTAATAAATAAAGACAAGTAAGTTATATTGGTAATTTATTATAGTATATTGTGTACATAAAAGTGATACTAATTAAGACAAAATTAAACACACAATGAATTATAAATAAACAATTGTTAATAAAATTAAATGTACATTGTATCATAAGTAAAGGATGCATAGTTCACTAAATATAATAATAATAGTACAATAAGTAATGATTAATGTGTAATAAGTAATGCATGTTGTGTAATAAGTTATAGCAAATTATATTTATGATGATACCACCACTCTCGTATGAGAATCCAATGGCGATATGTCAGTGTGTCAACTCGCACGGTGATTCTGACAAAACAAAGGCCGGGATCTCTGAATCAGTGTATCAACTACTGACTAGCCACCTTGAGACATTCACACAATTTATGGAGAGACTCAGAAGAGCATTAACAGCTTACTTCAGCACCAGATCTAACGCAGCTGTACTATTAATACTCCAAGTCTGCACAGGCTTAGGCCGATTTCTAAATAGAATAAAACACCTTCTCCTTTCACTCTCTTATATATATTGGCTATGTATCAGGACAGCCACAGCATTACTCCCTGTGAATATACGTCATAAATATCTATTACACCACTAGAATCAACTATGTTATATGGATGTGCTACAGTACTACAGTAGTATCATTAACTAACTACCTTGGCCATCATAAATGTATAATAATTACAGTTTGTATAAAATATTTTAATTTTTCCGTTTTTTTAAAAGTATAAATATAGAAAATATTTTATTTTTTATGGAAGGATATATTGATGAAGAAATATTAAGAATAGAATTACAGAAAGAATTCGGTGAAAAAGAAGGAGAAATAGAAGATGAAGATATAGAAAAAATATATAAAATAGTGATAGATATTAACAAAAGAACCCCAGTATTTAAAGATTTACCAGAACCACTGACTAATTTGGCATATAATATATTTTACATGCAAATATATAATAGAACTTTTTTCTGTGATTATAAAGATATTATATCAGAAATCAATGATTCTATAACCCAAACATCTGAAATTATAGATATGATTAAAGAAGAAGCAGAGGCATTAAACAGTGGAAGTAAAAAAGAGGCATTTTATAAATTAATAAGTAATAATCATAGTATTATGGCATCAGTATATAGGCATAGAAAGAATTTCTATGATTCTTCTATTAATGTACTGTGTGAGAAAGCAGACAGATCAGAACTAGGTGAAGAAATACCTTCAGAAGATGCAATACTTAAACTATATGAGTTAACTGAATCAGGAGAGTGTTCTAGATTACAGAAAGTGTTAGATATACTAATAAAACATGGTGATAAACTAACTATAGTTGATAAGGATGGAGAAGAACAATCAAATGTGAGTGATTTAAAGCTAACTGACGATGATATTTATTCATTACAATTACTTGCAAGAACAGAACGTTCGGATTTTGATTCTTTTACTTATGACATTATAAATGGTTTAATTTATAATTTAATTCAAGTTCAAGATAAAGATAAAAAATTACATACTTCTATTGCGTGGTTATATTATACAATATATAAGATGTCTACTATGGAGCATGGATTTAGTTTAGGTAAAGATGAGAACAAAGATAGAATTAAGACATGCGTAGATCAACTGAATAATATGGAAAGTATTGATATTATAGATAATAAGTCTATTCTAACGCTATTAGGTGAGCACAGTAATGTATTAGACCATAAAGATTTTAATATTAATAATTTTAGAAATAACGTACTTCCTGGCTATTTAAAATCAATAATATCTGATGTTTGTGGTATTACAGGCAAATCTATAAAAGAGAATACAAAAAATAGAAATGGCGGTACTATAGATACATCTAAAAACAAAGAAACAGGTGGTACTATAGATACATCTGGTACTACAATCAAAGGAATGCGCACTACAACTATAATATTTATGGCAATAATTATGATTGTTATAATGATTGTTTTTAGTATAATATTCTTATATCCTAATGAAACAAACAAAATTATGAATATTTTAAATATTATGTAAAGGCAAAAATGAATTTTGAGTTATTCGGGTTATATGTAGGTGTATATTCGAGACTGATCTGCCAATGTGCGAATACATGCAGTGATCATGTTAAGATAAAGAGCCTATATATAAGAATAAGTATACCAAATTCAGACTAGTAGGACATAATTAAACAAATCATATAACTATGGGGACAGTTCAGTACATGGTCTAGTACTACTATGACTATGTGTACGTCCTTATACTATAATTATTATAATAAAGAGTATATCTTTATCTGTATTTATTTTTAGACTGTATTATCTGGGTGGAGACAGTGTTATACATTGTGTAATAAGTTATATAGTATTTGTTATACATTGTGTAATAAGTTATATAGTATTTTAGTTTTAATAAAGGATGCATAGCTCACAGAATATAATAATAATAGTGTAATAAATAATAGAATATACTAATGATAGAGTAATAAATAGAACATACTATACACTGTGTAATAAATAATAATAAGTAAGTTATATTGGCAGTTTATTATAGTATATTGTGTATTAAGTCTTCTATAAACATTTAATATTTATTATAACACATTGTGTACATAAAAGTGATACTAATTAAGACAAAATTAAACACACAATGAATTATAAATAAACAATTGTTAATAAAATTAAATGTACATTGTATCATAAGTAAACAAACAATAACCCGATATAACCCGAAATTTAATGAATCATAAATACTGGAAAAATCTACTTATAATCCATCTGCTGACTTCTTCTTCTGCCGTATACGACCGTATAAATAAACAAACCCAGGAATATAAGTGATTAAACCAATTAAAGTAAGCGTACTCCTCATGTAAACCATTAAGAATACTTCACAGAATATGCCAATTGGATAAAGAATTAAAGAGGCTAAATAACGAGGCTTTTTAAGCATGGGACACCCATAGTATAAAAACCGTATTAAGTCAGATACACCCCATACGATCATCATAATCCCTGTTATAATTAAATTATTATTAGTACACGCACACCTGGATATAAACACACGTGACCCAATCTGCATAAGTGAAGTAATAAATGACTGTGAAGTAATCCCAGTCACTGACAGAATCAGTTCAAACACGTACATCTCCTGGGTTATAATTAATAATTTATGATAAGTACTTGCTGTATACCCATTCATAAAGTATAAATAATCCCTTGGTATGGACAGGTTTAATTTACCACATAAAATATCCAATCCCATTGAAATCACTGACCAAGCAATTGTCATTCCGAATATATTAAAAAGAATCCTAGTAGAAGAGAGAATAAATGCCTTCCTGACAGAAATATTCATAAATAGTAAAACTTTTTAAATAATTTTAAATGGAAGAGTTAATGAACAGAATTTCTGGTAAATCAATAGAATATCCTGGGTGTATGCAGGACATTAAGGAATTAATAGGGGGGACCAGTAAGGATAACTATTATTACTGTATAGTGTACATATTACTATTAAAAGAGCAGATAATCAACATACCAGAGACGGAGAGGGACAGGACAGAGTTTGAAGATGTATTCAGAAGGTTAAAAGTACATGCTAAAACCATAGCAGGGGAAGAGTGGGGCAGTATGATAGATAATTCTACGTATACGATATATAAAGAAGAAAAATCCGAGGAGAACCGGGTTGAGATACTAATTAATTTAGTGATAGAGACACTTATAAGAACAAGTACGGCTGATATGGAGAGACAAGTTGATGCGTACTTACAGGAAGAGATAAATGATCCCAGGACAGAAACAAAAACACAAAAGAATGTATCACAAGATGTAATTGAAGAGATCTTATGCAACCTAACAAAATTAAGTGATAGGGATGTAAAGGGACAAGTGGGGATAGTTACACCACTATTATCAGAGGAACACATTCCGATTATACTGAAGTATTTAAAGAGCCTATCAAAAGTAATCCTATTATCACTGTACTTGAACAACAAGCCTGTATACGACGCATTACAAAAGGAATTTATAAGGAAGGAGTCATCGAATGATTTAATAGCACTGGTTGATTTCCCAGAGATAGATATAGATGGATTATTAAGTAGACTGTACAAGAGCAGTTCAGTATTTAAAACCCTGGATATAATCATTAAGACACGACTGATTCATAGGGACAAGATAGTAAGTACGGTTATAGAGTACATTAAGACAGGGTCAAGAACAAAAAGCATTCATTTTATACGGGAGAATTTAGAATGTTTCTTAGGCATAATACCCGAGATTGGGCTGGGGTGTGAAGAAGTGCTTTTATTAGCAGAGAGAAACAAGGTCCTGCTGAATCATGCATTTAAGATGATGGCAGAGATTAAGTCAGAGATGAAGGATAAGAAAAGGAAACCAGTAAATTCACAAAAAAAAGAGAAGCGGTTAAGTAACCTCATATCAGCACTCGCATCAGAATTAAGTAACGGGACAGATACAGAAATAGTTAATTTCATAGTCCCATCACATGAAATAGATGCGGATATGCTCAGTAAAGTGTGTATAGGCTTATTTAAAGCAAAACAACCTTCTGATACAGTAAAAGAAGTCCTCTCTGAATTAGTCACAGAAGATACCACAACTTCATTCGTATTTACAGTTATGCCGTACTTAAAGGACGTACAGAAGTATAAATTAATGGGGAAGTATTTAGTAGATGACGTATCACTAAGCTTATTCACAAGGATAATCAAGAAGCCAGAGGATATATTCATATACGCACACACATTAGACACAGACACAGGAAACAGGATTATTCAACTGTGCTTTACAAAACCAGAAATATTCACCGATAGGATACTTTCAGTGGCAATTGAAGAGATGTCTAAAATGGAAGTATTACCCATTCTGTTTATGGAAACCGTTAGAAATTCACTTAAATTATTCTCCAATATGAAGCCATTCTTGGTGAATTTAATAAAAAGAGAGTGGAGCAGATTATTCAGAAATAATCAAAATGAGTTAATTATTCTATTGGAGAGTATTGGCATGCCAGCAACAGAAATATTATTATCAATAGATGAAGACCACTTTATGATAATCCTTAATGAATCACACACACTAAAAAAAAGAATGACTGAGTACCTGATAAAACAACCGATGTATATACAGAATAAGTATAAGACACTCTTAAATAGAAAATAATCAAGAGAGTACAAGAAGGCAAGAAGACAAGTGTATACAGCCTATTAGTATATACACGTATACATATACAGCCTATTAGTACTTATCAGTGTATACCAGTACGTATAGATATATCATTAGTCTATTAGTATACAGCCTATTAGTACTTATCAGTGTATACAGTATACCAGTACGTACAGTCTATTAGTCTATTAGTATATAAGTACGCACAGCATACCAGTATGTACAGCCTATTAGTATATCAGTACATATAACCCATTAGTCTATTAGTATACAGCCTATTAGTCTATTAGTCTATTAGTATACATATACATATCATTAGTCAGTCTATTAGTATACCAGTATACGTATACATTTATACTTATCTATACTTATCAGTGTATACTATTATATGCTTATATGACTACTTATTAGTACTTATCATTATATGACTACTTATCACTGTACAGTAATATACACCTTATTAATACATATTATACATATTATACATATTATATATTTATCCTTACTTATCCTTACTTGTCCTGTTTTACTGCTTTTTATACTTTGGGTTATTTTTTATTTTTATGACAGAAGAGTATAAAGGGTTTATTACAGGAGTATTCGTTGGTATTCTTACTCTTCTATTCCTTCAAATGTCTTTTATTGCATTTGGGCTTAGGAAGATTGTTGTAAAAAAGAAATATCCAGATACGTACCATAAGGACTTGTTCACAGACCCACCGAATGAACTGGCCAGTCTCCTGAGTATTGCAACAAAAGAGTGCACAGACCTGGCATGGCTGAATATTTCATTACAAAGGTTCTTCTATGAACTGACTAAATCAAGCACATTCTATGAGAAGGTTAAATCTACGCTTATAAAGAAGATGTCAATGGCATTTGCAACAGGTATCTTGAAAAGGGTCCGGTTTAAGGATATTTCATTCGGGAGTGAAGCACCGTATATAAAAAGCATCCGGGCACTCTCTGAGGATGAAATTGAAGAATTGCTTAATAAGAAGGAATTAAGCCAGAATAAGCCAGCACACTTTAAGCAAGTATACTTACTGATAAGTATGGATTACACAGCCAATGATAATTGTATATTTATAGATGCAGACTTAATCAAAGGGTACTCGATCCCGATTATGGTTAAGTTACAGCCATTCAAAGGAGACCTTCTGCTAAGAATGCCTGCCAATAATTACTCTACACGGTTTGAGATTACGTTCATAAAGAACCCTGGGTTTAACTTCTCCGTGGAGGCATCATTCTCTAAGAATGACTCGGCATTCTTTACGAATACGCTCAGCCATTTGATAAAGAGACTCTGCCAGTACATCTCTAAAATGTACATATTCCCGAATTGGTACTATTACTACTTGCCAATGGTAGTGTACAGAGCAAAAACAATCCTGTATACGTACTACCCATGGGAAGGTGGAAGTATTGAAGGACCAATGCACCAGGCCAGGGAAGTACAGAATTTATTCAGCCTGGATTTCGGGATAGTAAAGAAATGGGAGAATATCATATTCAGAAGAACAAAGAGTACTGTAAACACATCAAACACCGCATTGGAAAGGGCAGAGATTGAGTTAATTAATAAGCACAGTATTATAACAGAATTATTCAGCCGGGAGAGTATTGAAGTATTCTCAGACGTAATCAGTGACTACGAATCGATCCAAGTAGTGGAGTCACTCGGTGTAGGAGTGGACTTAATTAACATTATTATTGCCAATCAAATATACGAGTTCATCAGGATAATAGTGGATGAACTCGTTATCTACCAAAGGACAGAGCCAGAAGAACCCCAATTCATTGCATTTAAAAAGGAGACCACCGGAGGGATAACAGTCCTGCAGTACGTTAATACGACAGAAGCATTCTACTTAGGCCAGTTCAGAATAAAAAAACTAGCAAAGAAATTAGAGAGACAGGAAATGAAAGTGCTTGGATCGGTGAAACTCTTCAAGTTCTTGGACTATTCAGTTAAGCAAGCCAAGAAGACCAAGGATATGTTCAAGACAAAACCAGAAGATAAAAAAGAGTCCCAGAAGAGTAGCAAATCACACTCACAGATCTCTGTAAAGGACACGCTAAAGGAAAAGTACATTTCAGATGGGTGCGTGTCCATACCAGAGAATAATCCATCAGAAGTAAGCATAATTGAGTCGCACTTTAAAGAGATACAGAAGAACTTAGCCAGGCCAGACCAGAATATTGATTTTGTGATCAACCTGCCGTATACGCAGAAGGAGATCTCTGAAATATTCAATAATTCACTCTTACGGTCAGCAATCCTTGGGTGCTTTACGCTCATGGAGGACATCCCACTCACAGGAAGCATAAGGAACAGTTCCATGGCACATATTTCAGGACAGTACGTGCAAATGCTAAGTTATTACAGTGAGGAAGAATCACTCTTAATTGAACGAATCTTATTATCAGAAGAGTACCAGGGAGTCACAGCGGCAGTACAAATTTTAGAGGGGGTCCTGCACATATTCGTATTCGGGACAAAGGACTTATACTTAGAGAACTTTGTTAAGCTTGCCATCCCATTCCTGGAGAGGAACAGGATTATCTCCCTACAGAGAGAAGAAATAACCAAGAAGTTCGTAGAAACCTTGAAGGACTCTTCTGGGTTTGTTATGGCATCGGATATTCCCGTGGTGTGCTCTATGCAGATAACCGTACCGAATGAAATATCCTTTGATCAGGAGGTTTTAATCAGCAGCACTCCTTTTATTTTCAGGTACAAAAATGAGAATAAATGCGAAATAACGGTTTCCATAAAAACCAAAAAAACGCAAAATTAGAGATGGGCATAATCCCATACGGTGAGACCAATAAATCAGAAGACTCTCTGAGCATAAGGAATGAAGATGACTCCACGCAGTATACCTTAATGGGCACACAGGACACCCAGGACACAAGCAGTTCATCAGACAGTATATTCAACAGCAGTACACATGAAGAACAAGACAGTACACCGGAAAGGTTCACTCGGTGCATACACATAGAAGGAGATATCCTACTGAATAAAAAGTGTACAGTTAACTTATTCACAGGTACAGGATTAATCTACTGGTGTACTGACTGGCAGGCAGTTGATAAGATAAAGGATGAGGAGATAGATGGGATATCCATAAACGGATCGGGATATTCTTCTGTTGATGTCCCTGTACAAATATACTGTAAGAACAGTGAGAATAAATCAGTGACTAAGAGTATTCTAGTAGGGATAATCTCTTAGTCTATAATACAACGGATGAATAAACCACTATAAATAATATTATACTATAACTTATTACTGTATGTACTATAAATAATAATATACTATAACTTATTGCTATCTTAAATTATTCTGCAGGGGTATAAAATTTTTAATTTATTTAAACCTTATTAAAACAGTTATTTTTATTTTTATTAAAATTATTAATAACTGTATTTCCTTTTTAGGATATAAAATTCAAAATCCGTTAAATATTTTCATATTTTCATATTTTCATATTTATTATATAAATAACCGTTTCCTTGGTTTTCTCCTCTCTCCCTTCACCCTCAGTGACTCTGCAATAATTTCTAATTCCCCATACTCCACGCGGTCTTCTGCCTTTAAGTGCTTCTCAGTGGTAATGTGCTGGTCATAGTCTGCATATTTTATTACACATAGCTCACAAAGTCCTGGCTTCTTCAGAGATCGCTGCTTCTTTGGAAGTGTCTGCTGGGATAAGTTTATTTCTGGGATCATCGTGTCCTTACTGTCCCTTTTATATTCCCTGTGAAAGGGTCGGTGCCTGCCTGTGGAATCTTCAATTAAGATGTACGGGTGGCTGAAGACGTGGTACTGCATAAAGGCAAATATACTAGAAAAAATAAATATAAAAAGGCGGGTTAAATTTACCGGCATATAAAAGAGAGAAAATGACTCGATACGTATACGTATCATAAGATACTGAGGCTATAGAGACCCATCACATAATAAATCCAGTGATATAACGGAATTGCATATAATTTATTACACAATGCATAATAAATTTTAATATTATAATAACCCATACTGTGAATTTGCATATAATTTATTGCACAATGCATAATAAATTTTAATATTATAATAACCCGATTTAACCCGATTTTTCTGTTATAATATTATTATAAATATATAATAAATTGTTTTTTATTTTTAATGGATGACATGGATAAGCACACAAATACATTCTCAGAGGAGGGAAGGATCCACCAAGTGGAATACGCAATAAAAAGTATCTCATCAGCTGGTCCTGCCATAGGGATAAAGTGCACAGATGGAATTGTTTTACTTGGCAAGGCCATCGATGACGCACTCACCCTGACACAGGATGAGAAGGTATACCAAATAAACGATAATACAGTGGTAATAGTCAGTGGATTATATGCAGACAGTAACTTACTGGTTAATTACACCAGGGTCATAGCACAGGAGTACTTAATGAAATATGAACAGAATATGTCACCACGGCAGATATCCATGGCACTCTGTAAGACCATGCAGAAGTACACGCAGGGTGGTGGTATGCGACCGTTTGGTGTATCGTTCATGTTTGCTGGGTGGAATGCGAAGGGTGAGTATTCGTTATACTCAGTGGATCCGAGTGGGACACTCTCTGATTATACAGCGCATGCATTCGGGGAGGGTGATAAAGCGATCCTGGCAGTATTAGATGAGCATAAGCCAAGTAATCCACTTAGCCAGGGGATTGAATTGGCATTTAAAGGGATTACCACGGCGAGTGAGGGAAAGAGAATATTACCGCATGTGATTACGTGTGCAGTTATTACGAAAGTGGATGGTAAGAATATTATCCAGATGGTATCACAGAAGGATATATCTAAGTCACTGGGGCATATTTAGGTATACTAATAAATACTGTATATATTACTAAATATTTTAATTTCCATATTAGGAAATAACCGTTATTAATATAATTAATATAGATTTATTATCAGTGCATAATGAGTTACTGGTTCTTTATTATACGCAGGGAGTACTTTAAATATGCACATGTGTAATAATAGTGCGTATAGTAGACCAGTGAATAAGTCATTAATACGACATAAGTGACCAAAATCGGGTTAATCGGGTTATTCAAGTCACATAGCCATAAGTTAACCAGCTTGTTCCTGGTCTATAGATCCCGATCGGCATTAATTAGTCATAAGTTAACCAGCCGGTCTGTCTGCGATCCCGATCGGCATTAATTAACCAGCTGGTCTGTCTGTGATCCCGATCGGCAGTCATAAGTTAACCAGCTGGCCTATGATCCCGATCGTTATTAGTTAACCAGCCGGTCTGTCTGTGGTTCCGATCGGCAGTCATAAGTTAATCAGCTTGTTCCTGGTCTATAGATCCCGATCGTTATTAATTGGTCATGTTCATATAAGATGGTGTTAGTCGGGTTGTGCTTAATTTTTATTTTTTTGTCTTCTTTTCTTTTGTCTTTTGCTGATTTTCTATTCCTGCCTGTCTCTTTTTAATATTGTTCTGTTTCTGCCTTTCTCTTTTATTCATTTTTCTGACTTTTATTTTATTTGCTTCTTCCTGTCTCTTTTTTATTCTCTTTACAGTTTTTATTTCTTTATTCTTTATTGCTTTTGCTTCTTTTTTATCTGCATCTGCTTGTCTTATTGCTGCTGCTTGTACTTGCTTGACAGCCTGTGCTTGTGCTTCTATTAATATCTGTGGTGTAAGTGCTTCTGCGATTGTATCTGCTGCATCTGCTTGTCTTCTTGCTTCTTCTGCTTGTTTTGTTAATTTATCTGCTTCTTCTGCTTGTATTCTTTTTTCTTCTGCTTGTTTTGTTAATTTATCTGCTTCTTCTGCTTGTATTCTTTTTTCTTCTTCTTGTTTTTTTATTGCAGCTGCTTGTCTTCTTTCTGCTGCATTTGCATGTGCTTGTCTTCTTGCTTCTTCTGCTTGTATTCTTTCTTCTTCTGCTTGTTTTGTTAATTTATCTGCTTCTTCTGCATCTGCTTTTCTTCTTTCTGCTGCATCTGCATCTGCTTTTTTTCTTTTTTCTTCTTGTCTCTCTGCTTCTGTTTGTCCTGCTTGTCTTCTTGCTTTTGCTGCTTTAAGTTTGTTTCTGATTATGCAGTATATACATGTGACTATAATTAGTGTAATTGCTGTTATACTGATTAGTATACATCTGTTTCTTAAATCAATCTGCTCATCAGTAGATGCGTATATTATATCTTTAATACTGTCTAGTGATATTTCAGAGACACTCTCTCTTATGAAATTTATTGCTTGTGTTGCTGTTTCTGTTGCTGTTTCTGTTACGGTTTTCATTGCTGTTTGTATTGCTGTTTGTGTGTTTACCATTTGACGGTTGTAAAAATTTTCAATATTTATACTTTTAAAAAACCGTTATAAATATTAATTATATCAAATTTAAATGATTTTCTGATGAATTCATTAATTATACACATATGGATTGACGTACTCACAGGGAGTCACGCCGCCGCCGTCCTGCTACGTAGCCAAGAGAGAGAAGAGAGTGAAAGGAGAAGGGGGTTTATTCTATTTAGAAATCGGCCTAAGCCTGTGTAGACTTGGAGTATTAATAGTACAGCTGTGTTAGATCTGGTGCTGAAGTAAGCTGTTAATGCTCTTCTGAGTCTCCCCATAAATTATGTGAATGTCTCGAGGTGGCTAGTCAGTAGTTGATACACTGATTCAGAGATCTGGTCCTTTTTTTGTCAGAATATATTTTTATTGAATTTCTTTTAAATTTCTATTTTTATTTTTAAATTCTTCACTTTAAATTTAATTTTTACTACATGAGCAGACTTTTAAAAGAATTAAATAAGTTCCTTCTACCTTCCAGGGGTCCACTAATTCCATTATTAAAGAATCAAGAAATAGACTTTTCTCTTGGATCAAACAATCACGTAGTACAATTGGTTATTATGGGCTACTTCCATGGTTATTCCAGGTGTTAAGTGCGCTATCACCGGGATCCCATTCAAAAAGTACCAGCCAGCAGTTACTAAAACTGCCCTGGACTATTCACAAGGGCTAGCAGCTTCTTTCTCCATTTTCTTTCTTCTTTCCATCCAGCCCTTATAAGACGGACTACATTTCACTCCCAAGGGAGGATTACATGCAATTAAGAGAAGTGCCTTCTTTTCAGCATCCAGATCCAGGAAGTTTCTACTCTAGTCATCAGACCATTTACAGCTGGGTTTTATCTTTCACTATATTATTGGACGTCTAGTATAGCTATCAATCATGTCTTGCACCGCCGCGAGTTTTATCAGGCTATTGCTTTAGTGCTAACCTGTGTATGGTTGAATAATTGGGCCGGCCTACCGTTAAGGCCAAAGCGTAGTCCACCTTCTTTGCCCACTCATTTAAGGCGAGTGAGGAGTTTTCCGTATAATGTCCCTTCGCGTATTTATCGCAAAGTCCGGGTATTTTCTGTTGCACCCATGGGTAATTAACCATATCCATAATCCGCGAAAGCTTGTGTATCCCGCATTTGCAGGGCCCTGGCTTTCCGGGCAATAATCCCATAATCCATCTGTTAATTGCTCTTATTCTGACTCCAGATAGACCGACTTTAGACATGGGTTTAATTAGGTTTTTAATTCTTTGTATTCCCAGTGCTTTCAAGCATCTTTCTGGGAAGTATATTTCATCCCTATGCTTCTTAGAATCTTGTGGCAATAGTTCTCTTTGCTCTTTAGTCTTTGCTTTTTTTTCCCATTCTGTCCAGGGATTTACGTAGCCTATTAGTGACTTCTCTCCATTCTCTGAGTGGATTTTCCTAGTAGTTCCATGTCCTAGAGATCAGGCAGCTCTTGTCATGTATCAGCCTATTCATCACCTTAATTCTCCAGTCCTCAAAGAGGCGTTGGGTCCTATAGATCATGTCTTCCGTGTGAGCTGTTGCTCTCATCTTCAGCTGGCTCGTCCTGTGGTAGGCTCCTACCGCTTTCCTTAGGTACGAGTTCATGACTCTTTCATATCTTTTCAACCGCGTCTTCCCCTTGCTCAGGATAATTCCGTATTCCAGCCGCGAGCGTACTTACTATGGGAATCATTCTATCAGTAATACCCCTATAACCCGAATTTCAATAAAGGAACACTCGGATATTCAGATTTCCTTTCTCTAGTTGACTATTACATTACTTACAACCGGCTTCCGCAACGGGGACACGTCAATTATTAATATAATTAATATAGATTTATTATCAGTGCATAATGAGTTACTAGAAGGTTCTTTATTATATTCCGGGAGTACTTTAAATATGCACCATTAATACACATGCGCATATAGTAGACCAGTGAATAAGTCATTAATACCCCATGAGTGACCCTCGAAATTCGGGTTATTCAGATCACATAGTCATAAGTTAACCTGTTCCTGGTCTGCCTGTGATCCCGATCGTTATTAATTGGTCATGTTCATATAAGATGGTGTTAGTCGGGTTATAATTAATTTTTATTTAAATTGTTCTCTTTGTCTTCTTCTTTCTTCTGCTTGTTTTTTTCCCCTTTCATATCTTATTTTATCTTTTTCAATTTTATCTGCATCTTCTTGTTTTTTTCTTGCTTCTTCTGCTTGTATTCTTTTTTCTTCTTCTTGTTTTTTTATTGCATCTGCTTGTCTTCTTTCTGCTGCATTTGCATGTGCTTGTCTTCTTGCATCTGCTTGTATTCTTTCTTCTTCTGCTTGTACTTGCTTGACAGCCTGTGCTTGTGCTTCTATTAATATCTGTGGTGTAAGTGCTTCTGCGATTGTATCTGCTGCATTTGCTTGTGCTTGTCTTCTTGCATCTGCTTTTTTTCTTTTTTCTTCTTGTCTCTCTGCTTCTGTTTGTCCTGCTTGTCTTCTTGCTTTTGCTGCTTTAAGTTTGTTTCTGATTATGCAGTATACACATGTGACTATAATTAGTGTAATTGCTGCTATACTGATTAGTATACATCTGTTTCTTAAATCAATCTGCTCATCAGTAGATGCGTATATTATATCTTTAATACCGTCTAGTGATATTTCAGAGACACTCTCTCTTATGAAATTTATTGCTTGTGTTGCTGTTTCTGTTACGGTTTTCATTGCTGTTTGTATTGCTGTTTGTGTGTTTACCATTTGACGGTTGTAAAAATTTTCAATATTTATACTTTTAAAAAATCGTTATAAATATTAATTATATCAAATTTAAATGATTTTCTGATGAATTCATTAATTATACACGTATTATACCCCGATATAACCACTCAGTATGTAGAAGTATACCCCGATATAACCCGAATTTCACTCATCCCCTGTTTAAATAAGGAGTATCAAGGGGATAATTCAATCAGTAATGCCCCGAATATTAATGAATAATATAAGTATACGTATACTAAGTCATTCTATACTTATATCTTATAGTAATAAACTGAATTTAATTGTAGGAGTATTTATGTGGGTTATATTTTTAAATATTTAGTCTGCCTTTGAGTTCATCTGTATGCATTATATGCTTAATCATGTAATTTTTGGGTTATTTCATCTCTGCGCCTTTTGTCTTCTTTCAAGTCCTCTCTGCATCTTTCATCATCTATTCTTATTTGTTCTTCTAATCTTAGTTGTCTTTCTTCTATTCTTAATTCATCACTTCTTTTGGGTATAACGTATAT
This sequence comes from Nematocida parisii ERTm1, assembly GCF_000250985.1. NCBI lineage: Eukaryota > Fungi > Microsporidia > Nematocida > Nematocida parisii. The sequence goes on along the minus strand of NW_013524646.1, from coordinate 201,794 downwards.
TGCTATAATTGCCAATATTATAAGAATAATTATTTTTACAATCCTTTTTAGATACTCATTTGTTATATTGGTCCGATTATCATCTTGTGTATATATTGTATTTTGTAGTACTTCTGGGTTAATTGCTTCTGAATTTGTCATTTAACAGTTAAATTTTAAATTTTATATGCCAGAGGAATTAATTTATTTTCTGGCCTTAAAGTCTCTTGATTAATAAATTTTTTAAATTTTCATTTCTCTATTTATACTCCAAATATTTATTATTTCCTTATATGGTAAGTCTATCTGTGTATAACTTATAACACAATTACTATTAAATTTTAAACTAATAAAATAAGGATTGCACTAAAACTATAAATAGAAAATAAAAATAAAAAAATAAAAAAGAATTTCTAAAGAAGAGAAATTTAAAGAGAATTCGGGTTATGATATGTGTATATTAATTATAAAATAGATTTGGGTTACATCTAATAATAATAAGTCTTATTAGCAATATTATCAGTGTAATATACTTATACCATAAATTCGGGTTATATCGGGTTATCCCTATCGGGGTATAGATAAGAATAAAAACATTTTTTTAAGAATGGTGAGTCTAATTAAGCCGGATAAGATACCAATGACACATAAACTGAGTTATTTAATACTTCTAGTGCCTACGGTTATATCACTGTGCATAATAGTATTACAGTATAATAAGCTCATAGAACTAGAAAGTATTATTAAAGACAGGCTTACTGTAATAGAAACAATAAGAATGAGTAATAACACAGAAGTAAATGAGAATACGTCTAATACGAATGAAATAGAAGAGAATAGTAATAAGAAAGACACTTCTGTGCCACACACAGATACGGAGCAGGACATACCCATACAAGAACCAATTATTAAGCATATAAGTACTCCTAGTTCAGAAGAGATTGTTAATAATCCATTATGTAATAACATTGTAATAGAAACACCTGATCATACCACATCATTACCACCACCACCTCCACCAATGCCCATGGGCGGTATACTCCCAAGTAAACTTTCTACTAATCTGAGTGATAATACAAGTAAAAGCAGTAATACAGAAGATACATCAAAGACAAGTACTGTAAAGAGTGATCTTATGGGAGAACTTGAAGGCAGGTTAGTGGGAGTACGCCATAAAATAGATAAAGCATTATCTTAAAGAATCATTTACTCCACCACAGAATTTCTGTTGGTATAAGATGTAATAGCACTAATTAGAATTTCGAAATAACCCGAATGCATATTAATATAAAATAAGCGATATGCAGTACACACCTAATAAGGTTTAAGCTAATAAATCTATTATATCAATGAGAATTGAATATTATACCAGTAATACAACCGTATAAGTAAAAGTAGGGGTATAATATAGTACAAGTACAGTACAGATATAACTCGGACACATATACTACTTATATAATAGTACACTACAGTATATTAGATCTGAACATACTTATACTGTACTTATACTGTACTACTGGTATGCTTATACAGTACTTATACTGTGTATAATATGTTAGTTGCTGATTTATGGTTATTCCTTGGTGTATGCATTCTTGTACTGTTAGTCACAGTACTTTTTATTTTTATGAATACTACCAGGGAAGAGATTGAAAGAATGCTTTCAGAGGATAATACAGTAGGTGTTAAAGAAGTACTAAATAAACCAGATACACCTGCTGTTATACGAGATATGTATACAGTTCTATTAGATACAACTAAAACAGAATTAGATATACTAAGTGTACTTAATATACATAATAATACGCACATTTCGTATTTAATATACGGTGATTATCTGCTCAGGAATAACAAAGTGAATGAATCCATAGATAAGTATACTACAGCAGTAAAACTAAGCACAGATCCATCAGATACAGAATCAATCCTAAAAGTAATAATATTTGCATACTTACAGATAAAAGACTTACCCAATGCATTTTATACGGGCTGGTCACTTATTGAGATGAGTAACACCGGGTATAACTTAAGACTGCTTTATTTTATATCACAAGCAATAATAACCCAGAAAGGGTTCTTAAACCACCCAATCCTACAAGAATCATTAAAAACAAAGAAATTAATCGGTGATAACCTAATACTACCAAAGGATAATGAAGTAGAAATACTCAAATCAAATGACATAGAAATAATCAGTGCACCAGGGACACGTACATTCTTAAATAAGCATAATATAAATATATCAAGAGATGTTGAAGTAGGTATCATAACAGACACTCTCCCATACTTTAACTTAATACATGAGCATGGGTTTAATACGTTCATTAAAGAGTATCATAATACCATACCAAATGAGTATAAAACACAGTCAGGATTAGAAGTAGATGTATTATCATACCTTATTAAATCAGAAGATATCCTTATGTTATATAAGGTATCTAATTACTTCTACACGGAGTGTAATTATTTCTGTTCACTTGTCTTATTCAGGTGTGTAATAGAATTATTCAGTAGGATAGATACTTATAGGAGTAAATTCATGCAATTATCTAGTGTTATAGGTAGTAATGCATTTACAGATATATTTATGATATCTCCTGTTGATTATGATAAGTATATACAGTCAGTTAAGAAATTAAACCTGTCCATATTTATAGTCAGTAAAGGTAACTCAAAGGATCACCCACTTGATAAAGTACTATCAGAGCATTTCTCAGATAAAGTATCTCTTATTCCGTATACTATACCAGATGTATATAAATATGATTAATGTATGGCATAATCAGAGTATATGTAATAGGGTAGTATACAGGAGTAGCAGGAGTATGGGTCATGTACAGTATTAGTCTATTAGTATAACAGAAGTATTAGTGTAGTAGTATACAGGAGTAGCAGGAGTATGGGTCATGTACAGTATTAGTCTATTAGTATAACAGAAGTATTAGTGTAGTAGTATACAGGAGTATATATAGTATACATTAATAGGAGTATATTATATATGTATTAGTCTATTAGTATACAGTAATAAGAATAATATACATGAGTATACTGCACTGTATTAGTCTATTAATCATCTGTTAGTCTATTAGTCTATTAATATACTGCACTGTATTAGTCTATTAGTATACTGCACTGTATTAGTCTATTAGTATACTGTATTAGTCTATTAATCATCTATTAATATACTGCACTGTATTAGTCTATTAGTATACTGTATTAGTCTATTAATCATCTGTTAGTCTATTAGTCTATTAGTATACTGTATTAGTCTATTAATCATCTGTTAGTCTATTAGTCTATTAGTCTATTTAGTCTATTTTATTATAAAATATTTTATTATGAATACGACTGAGTCATTCAATGATTTATTCGACTTTATACAGAGTACTCCTAATGTTATGACTACAATCAATTCGTATACAGATGAAGATTGGGGGATGGGTTGGGATGAGCAAGCATCTATTAAAAGTATAAAGCAAGAACTAGAAGGATTCTCTGAAATATATAAAAGAATAACTTATAACCCGAATTAACCCGTTTTATAAGTATTAAGACTTATGAGTATTTGTGTATTTTATTTTTTATATTTATGGATAAGAAGGCATTCACAAGACTTCTCATGTACGATATCCCATTTGAAGAGAATTCACCAATAAAGCCAGAAATTACAAATAAACCAGAATATGATTCAGAAATAGAAGGGCAATTAGAAGGACTACATAAAGAATTATTTAAATAAATACTTATAGTGTAATATAATTTAAATCATCTGTGAATTTCGGGTTAGATCGGGTTATATCTGGTTGTTCATTGAATGTTCCCTCTCCCAGTAGGATTATATTCTCACCGCGTAATAAAACCGACTCACTCTCCGTTAGTAAATATTCATTATTACTTATTACGTATTGTGTAATATCTTCTAGTAATATATTATAATATTGATCGTATGACCGTAGAATGCCTTTAATGTACGTATTATCCCTTAGTACCACAAATATATCTTTATCTAAATACTCTTCAAGTAATCTTATTCCTTTACAGTCGGTTGAAGGACTGTCCATTACCAAATAAAAATAAAAATAATAAATATATTCGGGTTATGTCGGGTTATAATAATATAACTTATTGCACACTGCATACTATATTATATAACTTATTGCACACTGTATACTATATAATAATAATAATTTATATAAAATAATAATAAAACTTAATACACACTGTATACTATAAAATAATAATAATAAAACTTAATACACACTGTGTATTATATAATAATAACTTATTACACAGTGTGTATTTAGTACTATGCACTCCCCATGCTTCGGGTTATATCGGGTGTTTTACATTCTGAATTTCTGAAACATTATTTAAATATTTCAGGTTTGTTATTCTTATGAATAATACACTAGGAGAAAGGATAAAAAATACACATACATACAAAGCATATAAACTGTACTTTAACAGTAGATTGATTGTTTTTATGCTGTCACTGTTCCTATTTCATATAATTATCATGCTGTGTGAAATATTCTATCTAATGTACTGCCAGATGGCATTAAAAAAAAGAGAATTACCTGAAAATAATCCATATTTAATGGACCTAATCCTATCAACAAAGGTTATAAATGTGTTTAAAACACAGGGGAAATTGGCTGGTAAGTGGGCACTGCGTAGAGCACAAAGTACATTCTCTAAATTAATTGAGTTTATGATAATTATATCTTTCTTCTCCCATGGTATACGAGTAAACCTAATGAGATACACAAGGAAATTTAAAGGGATTGTGCAGATAAATTCTTCGCACATGTCAGTGCAGGATAATAATTTTATATGCCTGGCATTTCTGGCACTGGGAATGAAAAGTGTTTTGGGTAGCTGGATTGTGAAATCATCTAGAAATTCTGTGGATTTATGTATGGCTACCCTTATAGAAATAATTAGGTGTCTTATAATATGTCCTATCCTTATGTGGTTGTTCAGCTCAGTATACAATAAGACTAAAAGTGGGTTAATATTTGCTGGGTATGTTTCAATTGTTATACTTATCTTTATAACTAACTGTACTTCTATAATACCAGATGGCCTGGAGGGATTTGAAAAAATACCAGCAAAGGAATTAGGCCCTGGATTATATAATGAATTAGTTAGGTTAAAACTAGATGATAGAATATTCTGGGATCAAGAGACACCCAGTGAGAATGCAGCACTGGTTAAGACAGGGGCTTCTAAATATATTCTTGTAATGGGAAATCTTCTTAAGTACGGTAAGAATGAATTTATCTCATTCATTGCACATGAAGTAGGGCATGCAGATGATTACAGTACAGAAAAGAAATTGCTTGCATCTGTGATAGGACTTGGACTATCCTGTGGTATGATGATAGGTATTCTTCACATTATTTCTCCAAAGTATGAGAACAGAGGAGTTTCTAAATTCTCTGTTGTTGTTTTTTTATTACTTGCAAATATGTACATATTCTCTGGGTTAACGAATATGTTCTATAATAACCTGTACATTTTATCAGAAGTAAATGCAGACTTATACGCAAAAAAACTAGGATTTGGAAGAACCTTGGCAAATGGTCTTTATCAGTTAGTGGTTGATAATACAGGCCTTCTATTCCACTCTACAATATATACGTACTATGCGCAGGACCATCCTGTGATTGCCACTAGAATATCTTACTTATCCAAATAGAAATAACTTGAAAATTCAATAGAAATAAAGATGTGTTCTTTAAGTAACAATTATACCAGAGATTATTTATAGCCTGAAACACTCTAAATATAGGCAATTTCCATATAAAGCATAAAATAAAATCTTAGATGTCTTCTGGTTTAGGAATACATAGCAGAATAAATGCTGTTATATCGCATTACTTCTGTATAGTTAACAAAACGTACTAAAATAAAGGAGAACTAATGATATTCCATTGAAATTCGGGTTATAATAAAAAGAATTCAGTCTGTGTGTCATTGAGTATATGAGAGAAGACAAATGACAATTTGTAAATTAATACATATAAGAAACAAACAAATAAAATATTTTATATGAACTCAGGAAGAAATGTAAATGCGTACAGCACAGATGGGAGAATACACCAACTTGAATATGCAATGAAGGCTGCCTCTTTGGGAACAACTACCATAGGAGTAAAAATAGAGACTGGTGTGGTTGTTGTCTCAGAGAAGAAGATAGTGACTAATCTGCAGATACCAGACAGTGTAAAGAAGCACCATTTAGTATACGAGCACTGTGGATTTGCATTTTCTGGGCTGAGTGGAGATGCCCGAACAATTATTACTAAAGCAAGAGACAATGCAATTAATCACAAGTTCATATACAATGAAAAAATACCAGTTGAAGGGGTCGCACAATACCTTGCATCGATTGCACTGAACTTTTCATCAGATAAGTCTGATAATAAAATATTCAGTCGGCCATTTGGTATTTCCATTCTTGTCCCAGGGTATGACAGTGAACCACGACTATTCTCATTAGATGCATCTGGTACGTACAGAGGGTATAAGGCCAAAGCCATTGGATCTGCAGCTGAGGCAGTCACTGCAGAACTAGAGAATACTTATAATAAAGATAAAAGCATAGAAGAAACAATACATAGCACTCTGATGCTTCTTAAGTCTGTAATGAAAGACCCCATTAGCAAGTCTAACTGTGAAGTGATGGTGTGCAAGAAAGAAGGCGTTCATTTACTTACTACAGAAGAGATTGAATCATATTTGAATAAATAATCCGAAATAACCCGAAATTAAAGCTGTCAGAAATTTTCTATTTTAATACTTATATCGCCGTTAATAAAGTAATAAATTTTCAAAGGATTTCCTGTACATAAATAAAAATTATTTTTGTGACCAGAAATTATAAGAATGAAGATAATGAGAGGGAAAAGGAAGAAAATATTTATAATATTAATAATAACATACTTATACACTAAGCTTAATAGAATAATTATATGCACAGCGCCTGAGGAACCTATATATCAAATCTCAGACAGTTATACTGAAAATATAGATGGATTAATACCTATAGAGCACTCAGATGAGATGAATACATATTATACACAAAACACACTTGATAGTATGTATAATACATATTCACATGGATATACTAATGAGATAACATCTGATTATTATTTAGGGGCGTGCGATATAGAGCACTCGTGTGTAAATAATACAGAATACGCACCACCTGAAGCACCATATTATAGTTGGTCTGATTTGCCATGTACAAGTACGGATAATACATCATACCAGAATATAGAGGAGCATACACAGGCACAGATAAATGATTCTTATTTAAACACAGCGGGGCCATCTTCGAGTTATATAGAGTATGTACCAAATACTGCATATAATACATGGGAAAACGAGGAAAAAACGGAACCATTAACTTATTCTGAATTATATTCTGGTATTGCGAAAGAAGCACCTTCTTATGTTATAATGCAGACTATCCCAGATAATAATACATATGTGAATACAGGCAATGAGTATACAGACACTGGATATACAGATACAGCTACAGAAACGAGTATTAATTATTCTAATATAAATATAGAAGACATGTGCAGTGAAAGAAAAAAATTATGCACGGGATTGGGCAAAGAACCTAAGATTAATATATTACAAAATATAAAAATCACTCCATCCATAGCAAGTACCAGCAAGAATCTAGAATTAAATACAAATAGCAATCAAGACATTAATTCTGAACTTATAGAGATCTGTGCTAGTATGGGAGTGAATACAGATGCAGCTCAATTAGAAACAATTGTTGTAAAAAATTATTCTACAGAGTATACCAATCTTATGAGTAGTATGAAGAGATATAAATCTCGATCATACGCAAGCAAAAATAGATCTATGCAGAAGAATAAGAAAATACATGACAGCACCAAGTTGTCTGATTATAGATATGGAAATCTTCGGCCTGTTATGAGAGATTTTGTAAAGTCAAAAAAGACTTTATGGATGGTGCTCTATGAGTGTAAAGGGCATGATATAGTAAAGCTTATTTTTAATCTTGAAGAACTTTCAAGGAACAAAGAAGTTGCAGATTCTATTTTTGCCCCAGTTGGGCTGCCTTATTACAGTGGATTTATGTATGATTTATATGAGTACCTGCTTAAAAACACGCCCTCTTACTATAGGCCATTTTTTGAAGGTGCCTCGTGTAAGAAAAAAAGCTCTGTTTTGCACGCGATGGCGCTGGGCAATATTTATATTAAAAGAGAGCTAAATATAGGATGGTGCGCTGAGAGTATTTTCTATATTGCATATTTTCTAAATAAAGAAATAGGTGGCAATTTATCAAAAGAAACAAAGTTAAAAAGACAACTGCATGCAATTTTGGGCATACCTGAAATATATGAAGATTTGTTTTACATGCCAAGGTCTATGCTTGAAGATATAAAATGCAATGTACTAGAAATAGACAAAGATATACCTGGTTTAAAGCTACAGGACAAGCCCAAGTTTTTAGAATGCCTCATGATTGTCTGTTACTTATCTGATAAAACGCAAGGAGATATGAATTCAATGTTTTTTTCATATGCCGCAATAGAGCGGCTAGCTATTAAGTATGACTGGTACACATATACCGATACACAGATGTACATAGAAATCTATAGGGTATTTTGTATGTTTTATAACTATGTTAGTGCCATTTACTGCATGACTAAACAAGATATTTTAAAAAAATCGTTTGGCAGTTCAACAACGGACATTTCAGAATCAGTCTTGCCAATAAAAACCCAGAAGGACCGGCCAGAATTTGTATTCAACAAGAAGCACACGCCTGTTCCTTCTAACTACAGAATGCTGTTCCTGGGAAAAGAGACTATTGTTTCGCAGATGTATGTGAAGTGCAGAATAAAGATTATAAAAAAAGAAATTAACTATAAGGGAGTGGACAAAAAACTTAGAAGAATATGTGAACCACTTACATATTGCATTGGCAACTACACTGCTGTACAACTGTCTTTTCACCACCACTATCATATTCAGTTTGTAGACAACACAAGGCACAGAGTGCATGTTGTGCACCTTCCATTTTATACCTCTAAAACGAACGGCACTATAGAATATCTGTATGTTCACACCATTAAGGATATAGTAGAGCACTTGAAAAGTACATTTGGCATTCAAACTCCTGAAGACTCACCATTCACTAATAATGTATACCCATTCAAATATAACCGAAATAGAAAAACCTGGTCTTTAATAAGCGATGATATTACTCTGAGCAAAACAATGCTGGATATGCACAATTTGAAGCACGATGTTATATTCTACCACATAGAAGAGAACATAAAAACCACAGAGTTTGTTTTTGTGCAGTTTAATACTATAAGCATGGATATATACACAGATAAAATCCTCGCTATTAGTAAATTAGAAATCCAAAATAGAAAACAGATAGAAGATGATAAAAACGGAATAAAGCCAAGAATTCCTTTGTTTTTCTCAAAGTTTATATCATCTGCAGTGCATTTAAGCCCGTATTGGTTAAAAACCACCAAATATGAAGTAAAGCAGATTGACTCATACACAGACCTTGTTCCTGTTGAGTTTTTGCACTACCTTATTAAAGAAATAACCCGATTTATTAAGCCATATAGAATAATTGAGCTAAATAATACTTTTGTATATATAAAGAATTACTATACTGATTTCTTTATAATTGGTCTTATGAGCAAATATGAAGATTGTGGGTGCTATAGCATGAATATTATACAAGAAACCGATAATGAAAATGAGGTTATTTTAGAGTGGCTGACTCATTTGCCGACATCCATTGAAGAATACACTAATTACTGCTTAGATTTAAGCCATAGTTTCGCTAATTCCAGTAGTGAATCTTCAATCAGCAGTAACTCTAAAAACCGCACTCTTAACTTATTTCTAAATATGCTGAAACGAAAATCCGAGTTTATGGATATGGTTTGCTATGGATTATTAGTTGGAAATAAAGTAAATGAAAATGAAACCGGTACATTCCCCATTATATGCCCTACTATTAGACACTTCATAAGTAAACTAAAAAACCAACTAACCATGTCTATAGATAAGTATGTTCCCATTATAAATAATATTGAAGGAATGACAGACATTGTTATAAGCGTAAAAAACACTAATTATACAAAATCTAAACTTGGTATACATTATGATATTTGTGATATTATCTTTAGAAGTTACACATTGAATTTGTAGATTCTAGAGTGATTCAGAGTATAAATAACTATTGTTTTATTTCTCCTATAAAAATTCACTTCTTAAGCATAATACTATTACTATAAGAAAATTATAAATTTGTCTATTTTATGCGGTATTCTGAGAGCTTTTGGGTACATTATAAAAACTATTAGGAATAATTTTATTGAAAAATGGAAATATTATATATTCATAAATACAATGCAGTTCAATAAGATAGATTTATTCTAAGCGTGTGAGTAAATTTTGTCTCCCAGCCTGTTAATTAGCTTAATAGCCATTCCTGTTTTCTGAGTATTTACTTGTTCGTTATCCATGGCAACTATTCCAACAGCTAATGCATTGGTTTTGCCATGCCCATATACTGCCACAACATCTTCTACTGAAACAGATGGGTACTCGGATGTACTGTGTAGTAGACCTGGCGCCATGAGGTCTGCTCCATTAATTAAGTACTTTATTGCTCCTGTGTCAACAACCACTCGTGGTAGAATGTCCGGTACAATGTGCACACATTTTACAAGAGGGATAAAAGAATTCCCAGAAACTTTAAATATGGGCGTATTGTTGCGCAGCACAAACATGTCTTTGTCTTCTGTTTTAATTGTTTCTAGCACTTCCTCTTTCCCCAGTAAGGTTGACAGATCCGCTGCAAATTGAGATTTAATCTGTTTTGTTATTGCTTTTGAGAGTCTGTTCTTTGTTGTAGACAGAAACATAAGTATGAAAAAATATTCACTATTTCTACTAGCGCCTAAAGAGACTCATTCTGCTCAGCATACCAGACAGGCCAGCAGAGCGTGTGGGAGTTTCTTGTGGCATATCTACATATAGAGAAGAGATGTCATATGTAACAGGATGGAATAAAATGGAGCTGTTCTGCGGGATGTAAGATATCTCCTTGTTGATTTTATGCAGATAATCTTCATCCATATAATTGGCAGAAAACAAGTCAATAGTTGTAGTGTATATAGAATTCCATTGGGACATGTACCTTAGCAAGGTTTTCTTTGATGTTTTGTCATTTTGTTTTTCTAGTCTCTGCATTCCATCTCTGAACTTCTCTACTCTCGCAACTGCAGCTACAATCATTGAGTCAAAATCACTTTTACCCCGTAATTTTCTAATAACGTTCTTGTAGTTCATCTCTTTAAACTGCTTCATAATATCCTCATCATGGAACACTAAAGGAACACCTTCAAACGTGTATGAATACTCTGCAGATGGTGCCATTTCTGTTAAAAGTGTGTTTCTCACTGGCTTTATTGAAACCTTTTCTACAATCTCATTCATTTGCTTAATTATTTCTTTGTCAGTTTTTACATTGGCATAGGCAGTATATGCCTTGCAGCGTAAATCTATAAACTGAACAAAATCACTGTCTCCTCCACACTTATCCTTTGCAATATGAAGTGCCCGCTTTAGAAGAGATGACTTCAACTTGCCAGTCTTCAAATACTTTTCTCTCGCTTTTAAAAATTCCCACTCTATTTGCATATAAGTGGTTAAGCCAGAATTCTCTGGTTGCTTCATCATCCCCCTCAAAATTTCCATTGCTCGAGTATTTCTTATTTCTAGCTGTGATGGGGATCCAACCACCAGGCCAATTATTCCATCTAACTTGCATCTTCTCAAGACTTTTCCAAATCCTATAAACTCAGTCATTAAAAATATAAAAAATATCGAATTATATCCTTCTCTAAGAAGTTCAAATTATTTCGTTTATAAAAATACTCCAAAAATGTATTAAACCAATTATTAATATTTATACGCCTAGAGACCATAAACATTAGCTATTTAAGAAGTAACAACTATGTGTATACACTGCCATACGCACAGACTCTAATACTAGATAAATAGTAAGAATACTCACACACAGTCAGACAAATTGGCGTAGTACTATTAAGAATACCAAATAAAATACAGATTATTTATGTATCACTTATACCAGCAAATAGTAAAGAGTCAATGATAAAGAAACCAAGTATTTTCATGGTAATACGTCTACATATACATATGGCCAGACAAATAAGATAGAAATAAAGAGAGGTTTTCCCATTGTCTTTTTTACTAATTGTCTTTATCTATTTAGTATAATATTGTTTGGAATGGAATATATCCTTTACTAGTATAAATAAATTTAATATTACTAAATTTGTAAAAACCCGTCAGAAATAATATTTATAAGCGTAATATCCGACATTTCTAGATAAATTAAATTTATTTTATATACCTCAGAAGACACAGGTAACAGACGAAAGCAATAAATAACTAATCAAAAAATATAATTTATCTGCATTGCCGTGCCAGAAAATTAGTGTAATACTACACAGAGACGTTGCAGTTGTCACCAGCATGGCATGATAATAAGTTATTTGCAATTTTTTTGCTTAAAAAAATGAATCAAAGTAAAGAAACAACAGTTGCTAAAAGAGTAAAATCAGTATTAATATACATATGCAGCTTTTTGGTAACACATCCATCGACTGTAATTCCCATTCGAGACAACTTTAAAAAATTATACTATACAAAGCCCCCTCGACATATTACAAGAAATATTACTGGTGATGAAGATTACCTCCTAAAGATGGATTTTTTCGGGTTGCTGATATACTATATAAAGGCTGTTCTAGTTTCAGTTGGCGCTTTATTCGCATTTAATGGAATGTCTAAAATGACAAATACAGTCCTAGAATTCTTATTTGAAGCATACGAAAACAGTTCAAATATATTGTATATTATTCCAATTGGACTAGTTAAAATCAGTACATTTTTAATTTGGGGAATATATATTTATATATTCGTATTTAGAGTGTTTGAATGTATAATTTCTATAGTTTATTATTATATAGATATTAGACTATTCTTTTTTCGCATGAATTATAAAATGAACTATTTAAAATCTACTATAAGAGACACGATAGTATATATCATATTAACAGCAATGATATATACGGATGCAGGCTTTATCTTCTCTGGTATTATAGAACTACCAAATGTTTTAGAAAGCACAAAATATTATGAAGCGATAGCAACTATCGTACAATATTTACCTATGCTATCTGCTGTGGCGTTTATAACCGTACTCTTATCTGTCATGCCTAAAAAGGACACTATTGATGACTACAGTATTAGAAACTGGATACTTGTTGTATGCTGGTCTAGTATAATTCTATTATATCTTTGTATATTTATATATAAATATAATACTAATATTTTACTGTACGCTAGCACTACTATAAATATAGTAGTGAATGAATTATCTGAATGTTTACATAAATACAGTATTATGAATTAAATCAAAGTTATTATTAACATATTGTGTTAAAATAATTTGAAATTGGCTTTGCTCGTATATTACATTCAAATTTCAATAAAGATTAAAGTATTTTGTTGACTAATTCTATGATTGCAACTTATATTATTAACTTTGTAAAAACTCATCAAAAAATAATGCTTTATAAATACTATTTACAAATTTGGGTTATATCGAAAAATATAAAATGAGTTTTTTGCTTAAAAAAATAAAATGGATCAAAACGAAGAGATGCCAGTTGCTAAAAGAATAAGCATACTATTATTGCGGCTGCACAGGTTAGCTCTAACACATCCATGGAGTGTAATGCCTATTGTAGCTAGTTTGGTAGAAACATATTCATTAAATAATTCAAAAGATGCAAAAAAAACCAATAATAGTGAAAATACTTATTACACCGTACCAATGAGCTTGAGCTGGCTATTAAAATACTATGCGAAGTATATTCTAATTGTGGCCTGCTTTTTATTAATATTTAGTGGGTTGTCTAAAATTGAAAATACAATATTTAAATTCTTGTTTAAAGTACATAACAACAATCCAAATATAATATATAATATTGTAATTGCATGGTTTTATATTGTTAGGCTTTTATGCTACGTTATATGGATATGTGCATGGGCATGCGTGTTTTTTATTCCTATGATTTATGTATTGGAACATTCTAAATATAAGATAAGAAACACGATAGTATATATCATATTAACAGCAATGATATATATGGTTGCAGGCCTTATCTTCTATGGTATTATAGAACTACCAAATATTTTTGAATGCACAAAATATTATGGAATCATAAAAACCACTGCACAGAGTCTGCCTATAGTATCTGCTGTAATGTTTATGTGCACAACACTATATTTAATATTTCAAACTCGTAGATCTAAAAAGTTAGCTATTTTAAAGACTATTATTGGTATACATTATATTAATGTAATAATATTATGTCTTATTGTGCTTATATATAGTTATAGTACTAATAGTTTGATAATGCTTAAATCTATCAAAAGCATATACAAATGAATAATTGTATAAAAATAATTAAATCTTAGATATAACCTGAAAAAACTTGTAACTCTTATTAATTTGACTATTATTATCTATTTTATAAGAATTCGGGTTATATCTCATCATAAATATATCATAGAGATAAATTTCCGGGTTTATAGCACAATATAATAATAGCAGGAAATAAAATGATTTTTTAGTATATTCAGAAATATAAATTATTTCTTTTTACATAAATATAAAAATATAATTTGAAAAACAAATTCATGTAGCATTTAATTATTGGATTATTCTGACTGACCTGTTTATAATATAGTAGACATATATGTTGGTATACATCTCTTATGCATTTAATGTATAGAATAGAATATAAACAGGTTTATTTAGCAAATATACTAATGAAACTCTGATTATTTCCTCATCATTAGTCAAGTACCATTGACTGTTTCTTCTTGTATAAGCAATATAATGTCCTGAATCTATTTCACCACTGTGCATAATAGTTGATGAGAGTGTAAATACTTTGCCTCCCACTGTGAGTTCTTCTGGATATGATACAACCGTATCTATCTTTGATATCGTCTTATTCTGCACTTGGTATCTCTTGAGGTGCAGGCACAGAACATTTGGCAGAGTTTTTATTTCTACTTTTTTAGTGTATGATTCTGTATTACCGCATTTACATTCTTTATGAATAACAACTTTTTCTTCTTGGAAGTATTTATCTAATGTGCTTTCAAGAGTGCCTCCGAATATGTCCATACTTATGGATGTGAATGGTTCAGTCATTACTTCAGTAAATGAACAGTCACATATTATACTGGACATAAACACACCACCAAATGTATTGTGGATTGCACATTTTTTGTCTGCTGCTGGATTACACTCAAGTAGACCGTGTACTTGTGAGCTTAGAAACATGAAAAACTCCTGTACATCTTGGTATTCACTCTTTGCAAATGCTGGATTATTTTCCCAGAATATTTTAATTAGCTCTGATATGTCCACATACCCACTGGTGCTGTTATACATTTGGAAAAGTATTCTATTAAGCGAGCACAAAATGCACTCAGTGCTCTTGCACCCATTCATAGAGTGGTTCACTTCTAATAAGTTCTGTATAAATACTTCAATTGACAGAACTGATTGAAGAAGGCTGCTTACATAACAAGTTCTCTTAAGATTGAGAAACCCCTTCACCCAGTTTAGATTCAAGCTCTGGAATTTCTTTGGGATGGGAGCCTGCTCTGTTTGCATCATTCGCGAGATATCAGGAATTGTGATGTATTCGGCGCACTCCTCACAGGAAACAACTCCTGATCCTGGCACAAAGTAATTTTTATGCCACGTGTCTTTCCAGTGCACATCCACATGCCCCTTTGACCGGCATAAAAGAATATTGCAGTCTATACACACCTCAACAGAGAACAGGCTATTACATATTGCACACCCTAGTTTTTGTTCAGCGCCTTCTATACTTTCTATTTTGCTTATTATTCCAGAAGAACTTTCAATAACTTCTTCTACATTTAAGTGCGTGCAGCCCATCGCCCATTTTTATTTTCTTCTTTTCTATTTATTTCTTCATAACAAGAGGAATAAGAAAATAATCAATAAAATGCAAGAAGAGGAGAGAGGCAAAGAGAAAATACAAGCAGAGAAAGAAAGAACAAAAAGAAACTTTGCTATTAGGCTGGTACTGTCCATTGTGATGGGCAGTGGATTTGCGTGTTTTATAAAAATGGGAAGAATCTATTTAATCGCATTGATTATTTTTCTGAACTGTGTGGTGTTTTATGAGGTTCTTAAAGTATTTTTAAGAATCTACCCGATAAAAAATATATTAAGGTTTGCAGCGAATTCTTCTAGAAGGGATGCATTGATGCCAAGCGGGTTCTTTTGGTGCTGCTTTTTTATGATTTCTATTTCTAAATACAGCCGGATCATGATATTTCCAGGGAAGTTAGCAATGGTACACCGGATTGTGGTTCCCTTGCAGTTTGTGTGGATAGGGTGGTTTGTTCTTTTATTACGAGGCGGTGCATACCGCATGAAAATATTCCACCTGTCTATGGTATTAGTTGCAATTATTGGGCTGCTAGAATGCACAGAAGCGGCTATTAATAATGTAGACCGAAGCATATACTGTTTTGTATACCCGTGCTTTTTAGTTGCAATTAATGATACATTTGCATATCTTATAGGCGCGAGATTTGGCCAGACACCACTAACTCTGCTAAGCCCTAAGAAAACAGTAGAGGGCTTTATAGGCGGTGGTATATCTACGGTTTTACTCTGTGTGCCAGTATCGTACGTTTTGAAGATGTTCTTATTGCACACTCCAAAACTTCAGTACACCGACTTGCTTATTCTGAGTATACTTGCATCCGTTGTTGCACCAATTGGTGGGATACTGGCAAGTGGGTACAAGCGGGCATTCAAAGCAAAGCACTTTAGCAGAATTCTACCAGGGCATGGCGGTATATCTGACAGAATAGACTGCCAACTAATCATGCAGCTAGTTAGTAATCTGTATTTATCTGGAATAGTACGAAAGCAAACTGTAAAGGGATTCTTAGCAGAGATAAAGCAGCATCTGACAGACAAAGAGCAGCTAGATCTGGCTAGGATGATAGTCTTGGCGTATAAACAATAGATATAAACCAGAAATACAGGCTAACCTAAAAGCATTCAAACTATAACTCTGCACAGAATGGATATCATATTTGTGCATAAAACCACTGCTTTACACATATACTAATAATTATATACACTATGCTAGAATAACAGAAAGTATCAGCTTAATTCAATAATATAAGAATAAATATAGATGCACATTCTAAACCCATTTGCCCAGTATGTATTATACACAGCAATTATTACACTGTATAAAGCATTTTACTAATTATTCATATAATGCAATCATACAAGAAGATCTATTACTAATTATATAACCCGATATAACCCGGAACTTAAATATTTTATTTCCTATTTAAATATTACTCTATGAATAATACAGTACGTGCAGATGAGGATTGTGGCTGTGATAGTGATGATCCATGCACATTTGAGTATTTACAGGCATATGAGTGTTATTTGAAATCGCCCAATAAGATAACGAAAGAGTGTGCAGAGAAAATAACTGCTATGAAGGAGTGCTATGCAAAAAGAGAAAGCAACAGCAGATGGTCAGTTAAGAATTTGCTCAGATATTTACTAAATAAATAAGCCAATGATTGACTGAAGTGCAAAGTACATACATAATAATGAAATGTATGGAGAAAGCCTTTCCCCAAAAACTGTTCCTATTGCAATGACTCTAACAAAAAACGATGCTTCTTCTCTATTAGACAAAGACTTTTTAAATTCCTGTGGAAAGAAAGGTTTGAGGTACGCTGTGGTGCATGTGAATAAAAGCAGCACGCGAACCATTGCACCAAAATTCAGTAGAGCTGTCATGAAAATAAATAAAAAGAATTAATTAAAATACTTAATGGAAGTATTGGCTAGAAATAACCAGAAATTTACTTAAATATCTTAATGATTGATCCGTATACAAGGTGTGTTGGTATGTAAGTCGTTACACTCTTATTTTCTAGTGTGACATACTGAAGATTAACCTTAGAGACCCTTCCCTGTGTATTATTTATAGAAACAGAGTCACCAACCGAAAAGGGAAGATAAAAAAGAAGAGAGGAAGACTTTGCCACATCTGTCATTATTGGTTTATATGAAGAGAAAATCCCAGAAGATCCTCCTAGGAGCGAAGCCACAGTTATTGCAGAAAGTATTGGGGTTTTATATCCTGTGAAGGCGTCAAATAGTTTTTTCATGGAAGAGTTCAAAAAAGAAATAAAAAGAGTACTTAAAGACAAAGACACTGGAAAGAGAGAAAACAGGCAAGCAGAAGTGCTTAAAATAACTAGAGAGAGAACAAAGTATTTATACAAGCTATACCAGCAGAATAAAATCACAGACAAAGAGTTAGGCAATTACATAAGAAAGGAGGAGTGCGATATGCTTCTAATACAGCACTGGAAGAAGGCAGAGAAGAGAGAAGTAGTAAAATATGTATGTTGTATGCTTTGTATACGAAAAGGGAGGAGGTGTATATGCAGGAAGGTATCTGGAACTGTTTGTACTAATTGTTTGTGTTCTGGTGAGTGCATGGTAGCAGTGCATAAAGATATGGATTGTTTTGAGTAATTACATTTACTTTTTAAGTATATTTAAATATTTCAATATTTAGGATTTTAGGATTTGAAATTTAAAATAAAGGTGTATATATAAAAATATAAAGTGAACACATTTATTTTAAATTTCAAATCCTAAATATCGGAATGCTCAAAGGTTAAATACAATTGTTTAAGAAGGCTTCGATAGTTAATCCAGAAATTCAAGCACGCCAGTAGCTCTTTGTATACTTTTCTGAGCAATGGGTATAATCCGAAATTAAACTCAAAATATACATATGGGAGGTGTAGTTATTATTAAGAATAAAAGTATGTATATGCAAGGTCTAGTATTTGTTGTGATTTCTGTAGAATGTAAGCGTATATGGCAGAGTTACGAACTGATAACTCTGTGTTCTCTTTTTGGTTAAATTTTCGTTTTTATCTCTAGAGAATTCTGAATCTTCGAATGGAATACCAACAGCTGCGCCACGCTTTCTGTCATCAGATGATGCTACTGCAAATTTATCTATGGTATTGTATTTTATTATGTGAACACATGAGGATATTTCGCCTTGTTTGTCTTTGATTACATTCCAGTTTATTCCCATATTGGGCAGTTTATGTGTATATTTATTTTCTAGCTTTATCATGTGTCCTCCTTGGTAATGCAGTCTAGGGTGTAATATGGCTTCTTTGATTGTGCTGCTACTAATAAATATTCTTGCTAAAGTAGAAATAACGGCTGTGGGTATTCTAATGCCACCAGATGCACCAAGTAGGTATATATCGCTGTCTTTCATAATAAAGGCGGGCATGGCAGATGAAAGTGGCTGTTTAAACGGCATAATGTGGTTCTTGCCAGATCTACTGGATGAAATTCCATTGAGAGTAGAAAATTCAGTAAATGCAAAGTCGTCTATTTGGTTGTTTAGAATTATACCAGTCACTGGGTCCATTAGTCCTGCACCCCAGTAGTTATTAATTGTAGATGTGAGCGCTACCATCATACCCTGTGCATCCATCACATTTATGTGTGTTGTTCCATGGTCTTCTGCTAGGTTGTTTTTATGTGGGGTGAAGGGCTTCTTCTCGTTTATATTCCGAACAATTTGATCTACGACTTTCTGCTGTGTGTGGCACATAAGACTTTTAATGTTTTTTGTTTCATCCTGAAGGTCTTCTAGCTGAGTGCGTATGGAGTAAAGCTCATTATATATTTTTATTAAATATACCTGCAATTCCTCTTCTGTTGTATTTTTGTCTAATTTAAGCTTATCAAAAACGGACATGGCTAAACCCAACATATATCCTGTTGTAGGCAAAGAAGGTGCATATACGCGAGTATTATTTACTACTTTGGGCACTACGCTCTTCTTAATGACGTGAATTTGTTTAAATTCGTCTGGAGTAATTATTACGCCATCTTCATTAATGAATGAAAGAAGAGACTTTCCCACAGACCCAAAGTAGAAGCTGCTTGGGTCTGTGGCAAGTATTTCTAAAGTGTTTGCAAGGTTTGGGCGAGTAAGAATATCATTCTCAGATGCAACCTTGCCATTTTTAATAAACGTATCAGATAATCCTTTATCACTTCTGATTATATGCTCAAACTCTTTGAGCTTTTCCGAAAGTATCCGAGGCACGTGGAATCCGCTTCTGAGCATCTCAATTATTTCTGGAAAGAGTTCGCACCAGGGAAGGGCCCCATAGTTGCTGTGTACGGTAAATAATCCTAAAATTTCACTGGGAATAGCCACAGCCTTTCTTCCTAGTCTAGAATCCTTGGCATTTGTGTAGTTTTTAATGTTTACAGACATGGGAGCTCTCTCCCGAAAGTTATATTCAAAGCACTGCCCATCCGGCAAATAAATAAGTAAAAATCCTCCCCCGCCAAGTCCAGAGGCAAATGAGTTTATAGCGCCAACCGCAATTGTAGTGGAGATAGCTGCATCAACTGCATTACCTCCCTTTTTTATTATACGGTGTCCCAAATCCGCGGCTATCTTTAAATCTGATGTAATTACAGGCAAGGAGTATTTCGTGTCGTTTTTATTCATTTCCTGGGCATATGCATAATTTATTAATGCATTCACAATTAAAATTTGTGCCAATTGTAACCACTGCATTTTTTGTTTATTTTTTTTCTCATTTTTTCACTTTTAAATTGCCATGCGACGGCAACGCTTTTCGCCTGGGCAGATTTAAACTCATCTTTTATTTTTTCTTTTATGGCAGACTTACTTAAACCAGGAGCAACCCAGGAAAAGGCCGATGAAGCAAGGACATCTTTTTTAGTTGGAGCCATTACAGTGTCTGGGATGGTAAAGAGCACTCTTGGCCCGAAAGGCATGCTAAAGTTGCTTTACACGCAGAATGGGCAGCCAATAATAACAAACGATGGTGCAACTGTGCTGAAGAACATTGTGCCGGCTGGTGCCTCATCGAAGATATTGATAAATGCAGCAAAGGAGCATGGAGAAACAGAGGGGGATGGGACCACTACTCTAACAGTATTGACTGGAGGGCTTTTGCATGAGGCAGACAAGCTTATATTCAAGGGCGCGCACCCATACAAGATTATTGCAGAGTACAGAAAGGCGCATAAAAAAGCAATGGATGTGCTAAAAAGCATATCAAAGGAGTGTGCGGATGACAAAGAGCGGCTTGCTTTGGCAAAGACCACACTATCATCCAAGTTCTCGCCAATTGAGCTGCAGTCACTTAGTGAGCTGGCGCTGAAGGTATCCAAGAAGATAGGAAAGAAGATTGACATGCTGAATATAATAAAAATAGAAGGGGGTGAGGTGAGCGATTCATATATGCACGATGGTTTGCTTATTGAGTGTGATATTGGGCCAGGCCAGAAAGATGCATGGGACAATCCGCGCGTGTTAATAATTAACACTAGCTTAGATACAGACAAAGTCAAAATTTTCGGGTCAAAAGCCGCAGTCACGTCTCCAAAAGAGCTAGAGAAGCTGGAAATGGCAGAAAACAAAAGAATGAGCGAGAAAGTGCAGAAAATATCACAGCATGCAGATGTAATAGTGAACAGACAGATAATTTACGACTATCCCACTCAGGAGTTCACAAAGCATGGAAAGACAAGCATAGAGCGGGCAGACTTTTCTGGAGTAGAAATGCTTGCAAAAGTATTGGATGGAAGGATACTTAGCACATTTGATTCTGTTGTAGAGAGCGATGTAGGTAGGTGCGACCGATTTGAGCGGGTAAAGATGCAGGAAAGAGTGTTCTGTTCATTCACTGGGGGTCTTAAAGACGGTGCATGCTCTATTGTAATAAGAGGGCCATCCAAAGAAATACTTGAAGAGTGTGAGAGGTCTCTTGTTGGAGCAATTAAGGTGCTCATGAACACGTCCGACAGATATGTCTTTGGAGGAGGCAGTGCTGAAGCAGCAGTTGCGCATCTGATCCATCCAACAACAGAGGGAGAAAGGGCATATGCCAGGGCTCTTCTAGAGATAACAAGAAGTCTAGCAGAGAATGCAGGCATGCCTTCAGATGAAATAGTTGATAAAATATCAGAGTACAACAGCCAGGGAGCACATTCGTACGGAATAGGAAGCAATGGCCCAGAGTGTATGGATGCGCACGGTGTAAGAGAGTCTCTCCGACTAAAAGAAATCATCTGGAGCAAAGCAGCTGAAACCGCAGAGGTGCTTCTTCGGTGCGATAACAACATCAAGTGCCGTCCAAGAGAAAGAGTCCAGGAATAGCCAGACCTGCACCCAAAATATCAAGAAGTATTTACACGCCATACTAAATGAAGAAACAGGAGGTAACGTGCAAATATAAATATGCAAAAAGGACAGGAATATAATAAATAAAGAAGATGTGGCATTTTAATAGATTTAATGGAAGCATATGCATAAATAATTCAAAATGTCTTTATTAGGGCAATTTCTAATTAGTATAGAAGAAAGAATTTGGAGTTGTATATATAAATTCTATATTCTAATATAGTCCAAAGCTGCGCCAAGCTAACTCACAAAAAACCAAATTTTATACAATGTTCTAGGAGCTTACTCTAACTTCTTTATTTATCTGGATTACCGCAGTGTATTCAGATTGCTATTGCTATCAGGCTGTATAAATAAACCTTAGAACATTATGATTTATACACACATTTACTGTGCACTATACTTTAGTATATAAGAAGCATAGTTTATCCTATAAAATATTTTATTCACACATTCCAGTTTATTCTGTTAGAATATACAGCGCTTATTATTGGCTATTATGTAAATACTCCGTATAAAGAAATATAGCCTATTAAATATTTTTTAAATGAGTTTAATTGGCTTAGATATAAAGAAACTGCAACAAGAGAGCCCGAATTTTATAAATATTTCAGATTTTAATTTCCAGTTGTGGGCTTCTTCTAAGTATGGTAACAGTGCAATTAACAAGATTAAATTCGTATGAGATAATTCCAATATGCCATTTAGTGCTTATCGGGCACATTCTGCTTCCTACTGCCATATACTTATCTGGATTTACTTTCATGCAAATATTTGGAATTCTAACAGTATACTACATGGGAATATTTGCTTTGTCTTTGTTTATATCACAAATATATCTAGAATACACGCTGGCATGCCTGATTTTTGTATGGGGGTGGATGTGTGTGTGCCACATTCTATCGATATAGTCTAAAATAATGTTATTTGTATACGCACAGCCAAAGATTAAATTTATTTGTACTAAATATTTCCGGGTATTTTCTATTATTTATTACAGTGTTATTAAATATATGTAGACAGATGATACAGCAGAATCCAGTAGAATGCTTTTAAATACTTTTGGGTATATTTAAACATAATCACATACTTAAAATTATGCAGTATTATTACATTTCCATAAAGAAAATTTAAAATATATTTATTATGTTGAATATTATTCTATTTCTGCTTTTATCCTGTTATTCTGTGTTTATAGTATTTTCATTAAAGGGTGGGCTATGGCTCTTCTTTTTTGATTATTCTGCCAAACAGATTCTCTTCTATGGTTTGTAAATTCGTTCTGATTAGTAATTTTAGGTTTACTAGGAGTTCTTGTGTATTTCATTGAGTGGGAGTATGCTTTAAGTGTGCTCAGAACAACCAATACAAAAATACAGCTAAACAGCACAGAAATGATTCTATTCTTAATGTGGGACCCAAATACAGAAATGTTTGCTATTTCATTAACAGACTTATTAGCACTATTAGAAACGTAGTCCATTGCTATGTCTAGCCGCTCTATTTTGTCTGACTGTGAAATCACCACAGTTTTTAGTTCGCGTATTAGCTCAGTTATGTGGTATACAGACTTATACACCGACTCTGCACCGTTTGTGCTTTTTTGTTCTGTGGAAGGTTCCTTTATTTTTTCAATATTCGCCATTGATGCGTTCATTCTGTTTATTAGCCTATCTATTTTATAGTGAAAATGAACACTTATGGACTCTACTAGAGTATAGTTAATTGATTTTTTGAAGTTCTGTGAGAAATAATCAAGAATCCCTTTGGACTTAGTGAGCACAATGGATATTTCATATTTCATCTGCTCAATTTTTGCTATTGTTTTTCCTTTGCTTTCAAAGCTAGGAATACAGTATATACTGCACTCCTTTTCCACTGAAATAACCAATTCCTCTAGTTTTGAGAGATTCTCAGATATTTTTCCGAATAGAACTTCTACTTCAGTCTTTTCCTTAATTCGTCTTTTTTCGTATAGAATGCCTCTTCTTCTTTTCAACTCTTCACTCCGGTTTCGCATTGTTTATACAAACAATCCTGTATCAAATATTACCCTGGCACACTGTCTCTAAATAAGCAGCAGACACACGAAGAATATCTAATACTAGATGCTTCATAAAGTTGAAAACCACGCCCGCACCATCCGATGAGAATAAGTGTGTAATTATTTGTAGTTCTCTTCTATAAACAGCCTATAGTATTCATCATACGTAGATGCTGAGGCAGCCTTGTTTGGCGCTTTCTCAGATAACTCACTCTCAGAAGAAGATACCAAGGTGTTATACTTCCTATCTTTTGCCCTTCTGTTCTGGAACCAAATCTGCACAGTGCGAATAGGTATATTAAAGTCACTCGCTAATTTACACCTTAAATCATTTGAAGGCCGTGGGTTTTGCTGATACACAATAGATAGCAATTTTGTCTGTGCGGTGGTGAGTCTTGGTCTTTTAATTTTTTTATCCATGTCTGTCCTATCTTTTTAGTATTTATCCATGGGCTCACAATCAATCTGATAATCATGTATTTAAATACAATGCACACATACCTGTGAATAATCTTATTTAAGTTTGTGTTATTTTTGGCTGTTTTCATTTCCACTTCTATTTATCTATTATTCAGTCTTTAGCACATAATAATTTATGCAGAAATATTAAAATGCAATATTCATGCTAAAGTATCCTCGTCATATAAATTAAGAATAACACACCCAGTGCGCACACTAATACTGCCAGGAGTTTGAATAAACCATAGTACACACAGTAGCACACTCTAATAAAATATCTAGTTTAAATGTTTAAACACATCATATGCAAATAATATAAAGTGCACTTAAACTTAAAGGTGTATAAGATGGTATTAAATACAACCATAACTTAATGTAGTAACACAGCCACTAGAAATTCAATAGTTAAAACACATGATCAGGCCGTAAAGCAATAAGTAAATACACTCCGAATGTAAGTACTCTATTTACACACATAGAATTATTATTAAAATACCATACAGCAATACATATTTACAGTATAACTAGGAGTATTCTATCACAGGAGTATAAATATACTAAAACAATCACTTCATTCTTTTGTTATACACTCTTGTATTTGATTATGTCTACGTGCTCTTCTCCCCTGTTTATAGTTGTTTATACAAGATATTGCTGCAGCGTAATTTGTACACAGAAATTCTTTCTTTTCTAGGAATTCTTTAATAAATCTTGGATGTAAAAATATAATTATATATTACTATTGTGTTACTTTATTTTAACTATCGGGTGGATCCAAATCCAATGAGAGTGACTCCCTGCTTCTTTAATGAGTAGAGAACATCCTGGCAAGAGACGGTCTTTCTCTTCCCGTGGTTGCAGTAGGTGACTGCACATCTGATGATTCCTTCTAAGTAAGTCTTGGCCATGTTGTTTATTTCGCTGTATACACCTGCACTGACTCTCTTTACTCCTCCTCTTCTTGCTAGTCTTCTTATTGCTGGCTTAGAGATGCCCATTGTCTGCTGTGTTGTTTTTCTGTGTCTTTTTGCTGATCCTTTTCCAAGTCCTTTTCCTCCTTTACCTCTTCCTGCTACTACTGACATATTAAAGAAGAAAACAAAAGGAGTATTTATAGTTTTACTTCCCGCCAAAAAGATAATCCCGCCAATAATGCCGGGGAATTTCCCGGGAAAATTCGGGGATTAAAGTGGAATATTACCACAGTTAAGCTGTTTTCCTGGCCACTCTGTCTATATACGGCATATTATTGAATATATTTCTTTATTTTAAGAGCATTCCTATGCCTAAAAAAGACTGAAATATTTGAAATTTTAGGATATTGCCTGAATCTTTAAATATTTCATATAAAAGAGTATATTACACAGCAAAAAGAGCAATATTACTATAAATAGAATATAGAAGAAATGATTACCCAAAAGAGTAATTTGTAAATATACGTTGAATATTTTTGTGTGTTGACAATTCTTTATAAATAACCCGAATACCTGAATAATAATGTGTATTTTTAAGGCTGTTTTATTCGCTGCTGGCTGTTTCTGGTGCTTTTTATTATGCCAAATTATTCCCGGCAAATAAAATTGCCCGCCAAAAGAATCCCGCCACAAGAGAGTACCCGCCAAAACATGCTTATATACGAATAAAGTTTGTTCATGAATGGCAAGAACAAAACAGACAGCAAGAAAGAGCACCGGAGGAAAGGCACCAAGAAAACAATTAGCAACTAAGGCAGCAAGAAAGAGCACCGCCCCAGGAGCAGTGGCAGCAAAGAGGCCACACAGATTTAAGGCAGGAACAGTTGCTCTGAGAGAAATTAGAAAGTACCAGAAGACAACCGATCTTCTTATAAGAAAGCTCCCATTCCAGAGACTAGTCAGAGAGGTTGCATCAGAGTACAAGACAGATGTAAGATTCCAGTCCTCTTCTATTCTGGCCATCCAGGAGAGTTTAGAAAACTACTTAACCGGTCTATTTGAGGACAGCAACAGATGTGCCATCCACGCAAAGAGAGTCACTCTCATGGCACGTGACTTGCACTTAGTTAACAAAATTAAGTCAACCATAATTGCATAAGACACCCACATAATAAAGTACAAGTAATTACATAAAGCACTATTTAAAGTATTATATACAAAGTATTTTTTAGTAGAGAGACTGGAATAGAATAAGAAGGGACGGAATGGGATGGAAAGGAAGTAAATTAGAACAAACAATTTTATGATGTATTTAAGCAGAAGGCAAAAAATCTGGATGGAAAATTTTAAAGAGCATCAGATTGAAGGGGTTGAGTGGATGTGGAAGAGAATATCTGCGCGGAAGGGGGTTGTTTTAAGTGATGAAATGGGCACGGGAAAGACTATGCAGGCCTTAGAAATAGCCAAGCGGGTTTGGAGCCAGATTGGAAAATCTATTCTTATTGTTGCCCCGTGCACACTTCTGCAGAACTGGAAAAAAGAAATGGATAAAATGGGCTTTTCAATTCCTGCGCGTGTAGTTAGATCGAGTGATGCGGGGGCAGAGAATGTTTTAAGGGGCGCAGACGGAAATTACATAGTGATATTAAACTATGAGCTGCTGCAGAGGAAAAAGGGGCAGATTCTTCAGTCTTTTTTTGACTTAGTGATATTTGATGAGGCGCAGCGTATAAAGAATCGAGAGACAATGATATCTAAAGTATCTCGATTAATTGATGCTCGATCTAAGATGTGCATTACAGGAACGCCAATACAAAACAGCCTTTCCGAGCTGTGGAGCATTACAGAGACTGTCCGGCCTGGGTACTTCGGGGACTATCAGAGGTTTAAGTCGGAAATAGAAGAGCCTTTGAAGAAAAGCACGCTAAAGAATTCAACTGAGCTGGAGAAGCAGAAAGGTGCATCTATAAAAGAGCATATAAATATGCTTCTTTCGGAAATAGTTATACGAAGGACAAAGGAGGATTTGGCTGGGTTTTCAGAGAATATCCCAGAAGGGGGCTTGGCAATTCCCAGGCGAAAAGAGCACACAATATATTGCCCACTTACACGGGAGCAGCAGTCGGTTTATAAGAGAGTATTACGGAATGACCTAACCCGAGCAACAGTAATGGGGAAAAGGGCGCCATTAAAGAGTATTGCACACTTAAAGAGCATATGCAGCCACCCTATTATGGCAGACTCTGAACTGACTAGATGGAGTGACAGCGGTAAAATGCAGGTTATACACAGGCTGCTGTTTATGTGGAGGCACACAAATAGAAAGATTCTCTTATTTAGCCAGTATAAAGAAACACTTCGTATATTGCAGAGCATTACAGGGAGGAACACTTACAGAATAGATGGGGACAGCCCAATTCGCAAGAGAGAGGAAGTGTTTAATACATTTGGCAGCAAAGAAGGGCTGGAAGTTCTTCTGATGAGCATGAAAGTGGGCGGTGTTGGGATAAATCTTCAAAAGAGCGACACAGTCATTTTATTTGACATTGACTGGAATCCATTTAATGAAGAGCAGGCAAAAGGACGAGCGCACAGAATGGGACAGAAGAAAGAGGTGGAGATATACAGGCTAATATGCAGAGGAACGATTGAAGAAAGCATAGAAATAGTGCAGGAAGTAAAGAAAACTATTTCCAAAGGAGTTTTAGACGGTATAAAGTCAAAGCAAGTATTTGATAAGGTTGACCTATGCAGACTCTTTCACTATTCGCACGACCCTCTTGACATAACAGATCTAGACACTCTTGCATCGCCCGAATATAAATAGACAAAAGCATAGAAACGCATTGCAAAATAAAGAAAAAACGCCAAGCTTCCACCAGGCAGTAAATATATAATACAAGAATAAAGAAGCGCATTATCTGTAATTATCATTTATTTAACTGTAATTAAATTTCGGGCACAGACATTTATTCTACTCTTATGCCCTAAATAATTTTGTACTTGTGCTGATAGTAATGCGCTTAGTAACAATTGAACCAGGCAAGTGTGCGCTAGGCTATTGTTGTTTCCACATGTCTTTAGCTAATCAGGAAAAGAAATTCAATCAATGTACACAGCTTTATATTGTATTATGAAGATGTACATGCATTATCATCCCAGCCATCTAATTCCTCTTCAGACACGGTTTCTTCATTATCTGACACGCTCATTCTAGGTGTGAGCGGCTCAGGAGAGGATCCATTAGAGCGTCTCTCTAATCCCAGGTGGGCTTGGCAGACGAAAGCCTCTGAAACAAATGATTTCTCTATTTTATTTATTATTTCACCTAGATTGTCAATGCAGGTGAAATTATCGCTTATATTTTCTATTTTTATACTATTGCTTTCAGGTTTATTGAAATTAACGTGGAATTTGCTATCTTTTTCTTTTGTATCTGTAAAGGTTATAAGCAAGAATGATTTTTCATGCTTTTTTGTTTGTTTTAAATGGTTTATTGTTGACAAATTTTTGCTGGAATCATCAAGTTTAATATTTTCAATAGCCCTGCATTCTAAGACCATTTCATATTCGTTACTTATATTTTTGCTGTCTTCATTTTGATTAAAGATTTTGTATTCTAGTTTTATAGTTTTTTTCTTGGTGGTTACATCCATTGTTATTCTAACGCTGCTTTTAACATCCGAAGCAATAATTTCTCGTATCTTTTTAAACATAATATCAACTTGGGATATTTTGTTTCCAGAGCAGTATTTGAATCTGTCGTTATTTTCCATATGGTTCATTGCACTTTGGGCCAACTCCAACGATTCACTCTGATTTTCGGGGTATATAAAGCTCCACTCTTTCTGGATATGTGGATCTAATGCAGTATTATCTTCATCAATTTTAGCATAGATCGATTTCAGATTATTTTGATTTAATATTTCTTTATCATTTTCTAATTGATTATCATTTTCTAATATGGGATTTTTATCACTAAAATTCATAAACAATGATTCATATATAACTGCTTTGATATTATCAAGAATTTGCTCTTGGTTATCACCCCTCTTTTTTTTAATTTGGTCAGATATCGAATTAAAAGCAGTGTCTAAATTTTTTTTCATGTTTTTTATAATTGGATTATTTAGATCAAGCCCATCCATCTCAATTTTTTGCATATCAAATCCATTCTGACTAGATAATAAGTTCATTGACTGTCTATAGATATTATCTCTTGTCTTTTTTGCTTCTTCAATATATTTTTTATCATCAAAATTTTCAGTAGAGCTGTTGCCATTAGATACTTTTTTTTTTCGGAATACAATACCAGAGCTGCTCGCAACTGAGGGCATATTATCTATCTGCACTTGTAATGTTGACATATCTATCTCATTGTACGTATAGATCCTGGATTTTGGATCTATTTCAGTACTTTTCATTTTAAATTCCATTTTTTCACAGCATATCTCTATAACCTGGATGTCTTCCCATACATGCATAGTTTCATCTATTTCTGATTTATTTGGATGTGCTTTTATATACTGATCAATTATTGTACTTTTGTCTACCGCATACGCATGCGTATTTAGTAAATACTTTTCTTCTGTTTTTAAATGTCTAAACTCAGTGTAATACATTAATTTGTTAGTTGAGTTCTTAAAAGACTTATTTTCTATACTTATTTGTTGAATCCTGCTGGTAAAATCCTTAAGAATTTCATTCATTTCTTTCTGTTTATCTACATCTAGTTGAAATACCAATAGGTTCTTTCCTGGGGTTTTTCTGTATATAATTAAGTAACTCTGTTTTATAATATCTTTTAGCATGTATAATTTTTTTATGAAATCAAAATTTACATCAGAAATCATAAAATTGGCATGTGTGCCATTGTTATTTTGATTTAGACTTTTAATTTTTGCAGGACAGTAGGTATCTAATATGCATGGAGAATTAACCTCTTCTGCACATATAGCTGCACGATCTAATAACAAACTACTAGGGTCTGATGCTTCCACCACCCCCTGTGTACTTATCCAGCATACAGTGGCTAAAATTAACTTTTTGTATATATAGCTACTTCTCTTCATTACTAAATTCATAATAAGAACTATTAAATACTCAACTCTATCCATATAAATAGCTTAAATCTTATCAATGTAAACAAACATACGAAATTTGTTTATATTATCTGATTGTGTTTATTTGTAAATAAACATTAGAATGACACTGATAATAACACCCAGCCATGTTGAACAAACAAAGCATTTATATAAACAACTATAGCTTATTATAAAAGTGTTCTATTTAATACACAGCAGTATTCAAATATGTGGTCTGTTTCAGAGTATCTCTGTTTATCATTTAATTATTATCTGTCAACATGTACATATTTGAACTATTTCAAATGTTGATTATTTAACATACATAGAACCATATACAGTGACTTAGCATAAAATATAAAATATTTATTTTGAGAAATTCTGAATTGTTTAGCATTTTAATTCATGATTTATTAATAATATCTATTATTTATGTTATATGATAAACCATACTGAATGTAAGAGTCTTACGCCCACTGGCGAAGTCCTATAGAATTGTTATATACAGATGTTTAAAGCTATATAAGACAAGGATAATAAAAAGTTTTAATGGGCTCATTTAATATTACCATGGATAAACCTATAAGTATTGTTTATGTCATACTATTTACTATTTATGCATTAAATATGGTATTATCCGAAATTTACTTTTTACTTATTACGTGTGCAGTACTGAAATATTTAAAATATTTTTATACCCCGAAATAACCCGAATATAAAAATAGAAAGATGAGTATTGTAAGACGTAGTAATACTATTATACACTGAAATAACCCAAATTTATAAAAAAATATATTCAAAGTATTTATTCTATATTCATCGTACCTCGAGGTATTCCTAATTATGAGGTGTACTCAGTCTTATGAGTGAATTTAGGCCTAGAAAAATTGTTCTTTGGATTACTTAGTGTTAGACTATTATTTAGAAAATATAAATTTATAGTCCAGATATTTGCTTTTTTGCGTATTTAGAATCATTCAATTCTCTTAACAGCTGGAAAATGAATATAGAAGATTCATCATTAATTGGAATTCTGTCGGCAGCCAAGAGTTCTTTATCCGTCCAATTATTTGAGAGTATTGATTTTATGGTATTTGTTTCTTGATGTTTAGTATCTTTTCCTTTATTTTCCTTTGATTTGTATATACATTCGCTGTTTTCTCCGTAAATAGAAAGCTTCATACTCTTATCTGCGCAGGTTTCAATGATAAATATCACTGGCGCGTGTAAAATTTCATGTGATTTGACAAATTTAATTTCTTTCATGGCAGACTTAAACCAAATAAGTTCATCTTGTCTCTTATTTGGGCTTTCTTCTACTTTACTTACTAATAATTCCAGAATAGGGCCAACTTTTAAAGTGAGCATGCTGCCTTCTACTGGGTACTTGATGTAATTTTCAATTGCATCCGATAATGCCTGCTTTATATCGCTGGTTGTGGTATATTGAAGACTATAATTATGCTTATCAGTCGTATTTTTATCACTATAATAGCTATATTTTTTCACTAAGCAGTCCCATATTTGATCCAAGGATGTATTGAATTTCTCTCCAATAAATAGTTGGTATGCATAGAACAGCTTTCTAAAAGCAGATGTTTTTATCTCATTCAAAAAAAGATTCATTTGATAGATCATGGCGTCTCTTTGCATCTCTTTTGATAAATTTTCGGGTTTAGAGAAAAGTCTATTTAGAAGCATTTGTGTTGTCTCAGAAGTTAAGCTTGCTACACCCAAAACCTTTTCTGATTTTTCATTTAAGCCCTTTATAGATATAAATTCCTTTTCTCCAGAAACCATACCAATTGTAATAACACTATCCCAAATCAGATTCTTCTTCTGAAGAATGCCTAGATCCGAATTAAATTGCTGGTTTTCGCTGTTTTGCAGTACATGGCACTCTGAATTAATTACATATTGTATTTCTTTCTTTTCATTAGTGAATAGAAGGTAGGAATTATCATTTTGGTCTGTATTTACTTGATACTTTCTAATATAAACCTTATAGCCGTTTTTTGCTGTGCGATTGCTAAGGGACGCATGCTCATTTTCTTTTGGTTTTTCTTCTTTTATAACATTTTTCAGAGTCATTTCGCATATGCTTTTAGTAGTTATTAGAATGTTTTTGCTGGGATCCTTGGCATTTACAAATAACCATCGGAAATTATAATCCGAAATTAATTTTTTAAGCGCATCTTTATCCATATTTATGTTTTCTGTCAGATAGACGGGCTCTTCGCCCTTATAGCCATCCTTTTCAGCATTAAAATTAATCAATTTGATACCATTCAGATTTGGTAGGGATTTTTCTATAGAAGCTCCAGTGATTTTCCTTTTCTTTTTAAGAACTATTTTTCCATCTTCGTCTATCAGAGATTTTAACTCACCTAGGTATGCCCGAGTGGGCATATTTTCAGTCTTTAAATCTTTAGTCTTTGAATCTTCAGTCTTTAAATCTTCAGTCTTTGAATCTTCAGTCTTTAAATCTTCAGTCTTTGAATCTTCATTATTTGAATTTTTATTTTTTTTGAAGTATTCTTATCAGTGGGGACAGGAGGCGGAGGAGGAGGAGGAGTAAATTGTCCACTGAAACTCCCTGGATTAATTGCAGTGGGGATTTTAGGACTATTCTCATCTAATGAAAAAGACTTACTTGGGTGTCCCAAAATTTCATCCTTAAGTGTGGAGGCGGCGCCGGGAATGGCATCGATGGCAATATCATTCCCTTGATTATCTTCTTCTTCAGATGTAATTGGACTTTCTCCTATTCTCTTCCTTCTAATATCAAGCGCTGCTTTGAACTCATTCGTGTTGATATCAATACTGTTTGTGTTATCTAAACTACTAGGGCCACTGAATACTTTGCTAGAATCTTCAT
Organism: Nematocida parisii ERTm1; assembly: GCF_000250985.1. NCBI lineage: Eukaryota > Fungi > Microsporidia > Nematocida > Nematocida parisii. The sequence goes on along the minus strand of NW_013524646.1, from coordinate 167,940 downwards.
AGCTTTTAGAGCCTCTTCTGTTGCTATTTGGAGAAACATCGTCTTTTTGTTGTGTGTTTCTCATGAGTTTTTTACTTAATTCATTATAAAATGCATCTTTTGATTCGCTAGTGCCTGCTTTATTAGCCTTATGGCCGGATTTCTTTTTATTGCTTTGAATTGTGACCACCATATTTTTTAATTGACTACTAAATGTAGTTTCTGTGTTATTGTCATTTTCATCTGGTTCGTTGCATTTAATTCTTTCAGTTGATCCTAAGTTATTTTCATTAGTGCTGGGATCTTTTTTTGGTAGTGAAGGCAATGTAGGTGCGCCCTTATTGTTATGTGCAGGTTGTTCTTTATAACCCGAAAATGTGCAAATTGAATTTCCTTCTTGTGCAGTATTTATACTACATTCTTTGCTGTCTATTCGGGTTATTCGGGTTATCATTGATTCTTTCATTTTTTTAAGGCTTTCTTCCCTTTGTATTTTTTTGGCTTTTACATTTTCTTCTAAACTTGGTTTCTTTGGTATAGCTTCTGGTTGATTAGCTTCTATTAATGATAAATCTTTTTGTGTAGCTTCTGGTTGGCTGGCTTCTGGTTGGCTGGCTTCTGGTTGTGTGGCTTCTATTGTTGATAAATCTTTTTGTGTAGCTTCTGGTTGGCTGGCTTCTGGTTGATTAGCTTCTATTGCTAATAAACCTTTTTGTATAGCTTCGGGTTGTGTAGCTTCTGGTTGATTGGCTTCTGGTTGTGTAGCTTCTATTGTTGATAAATCTTTCTGTGTAGCTTCTGGTTGGCTGGCTTCTGGTTGTGTGGCTTCTGGTTGATTAGCTTCTATTGTTGATAAATCTTTCTGTGTAGCTTCTGGTTGTGTAGCTTCTGGTTGATTGGCTTCTGGTTGTGTAGCTTCTATTGTTGATAAATCTTTCTGTGTAGCTTCTGGTTGTGTGGCTTCTGGTTGTGTAGCTTCTGGTTGATTGGCTTCTGGTTGTGTAGCTTCTATTGTTGATAAATCTTTCTGTGTAGCTTCTGGTTGATTGGCTTCTATTGTTGATAAATCTTTCTGTGTAGCTTCTGGTTGGCTGGCTTCTGGTTGGTTAGCTTCTGGTTGATTGGCTTCTATTATTAATAAATCTTTTTGTGTAGCTTCTGGTTGGTTAGCTTCTATTGTTGATAAATCTTTCTGTGTAGCTTCTGGTTGGTTGGTTTTTGTTTTGTTATAATCTGGGTCTAATTGATTGGTTGTTAATGTTTCTCGGCTACGTCCTGACATGCCTTTTTTCATATTGTTTTCTTGATTTTCTTCTATAGAGCCATTAGCCTGATTTTTTCCCAATGACGCAGTATTATTGGGATTAAGACAATATTTTGTTGAAAATCCCTTCCGATTCCGTCTACATAAAGTACCTGTATATAATACATTACTAGCGGATTCATTTGAATTACTTCTTTGCATAGCCTGACTTTCAAAGAACTTTGCCATATCACTAACTTTCGAGCTATTGTGACTTTTTGAATTTTGAGAAAATGTTGAAGGTTTATTTCCACTATCATCATACTTATCTGAATTTTCTAACTTAAACATATTTTTATCTCCTGATTCTGTAGATGCAAATACATTTCTTGTGAATTCAGAACTTGTCCATATTATTGCTATATTCTTACATATGCTTTTTATGTGCATTTAATTGTTAACCCATACATGTATTTATACCTTTATTTTGATATCTCCTGCCATGTTTGTTTGTATCAATTAATATAAACAAAACACTTTCTTTGTTTATTTTAATTATAACTGATATAACTTGTCATATCCTAGAATATTGCTATACATTAAATAATATATTACATATAAATTACTGCATAAATATTTAAGACTGCTTAAGTAATATAGAAATAATTCTCTGTTGTGATATTCTGTCTCTGTCTAATTTGTTTAATTTATATAATGCTTTATTTTTATTTATGCTGTCTGTTTGTTAATATATAATGTAATACACAATAAACAATTACTGTAAGTTTTTAATCAATGGATTTAATCGTCTAACATAACCCGAATACAAGCGGATTTAGGATCGTTTATGTTTTTAGTCTATTGCATTTAAGATTGAATAGATATAACCCAAAAATTACATTTTGAGCTATTTCATTATAATTTATATCTTATAGCATATAATAATTATTTTTTATTAATTGAGTATACATAAATTTCTACTTATACTTGTTTAATATGGCATATTCTGGTCTATTATGCCATTTTTGTTTTTTATATATGCGGTGACACCACCACTCAGATGGGAGCCCCTGAAGACAATCCGTCTGCGCGCCAGCTCGCGCGGTGATCCCGCCAAAACAAAGGCTGGGATCTCTGAATCAGTATATCAACTTCCGACTATTTAACCGGAGCTCTTCCCCCAATTTAGGGGGAGACTCGGGGAAGCATCGTCCGCTTAACTTCAGCGCCAGGCCTAACACAACTGTGCCCTTGGACTCCGTGCTCGCGCAGACTTAGGCCGCTTCCTAAAGACAATAAAGAGCGCTTCCCTTTCACTCTCTTCTCTCTCTTGGTTACGTAGCAGGGCGGCGGTAGCGTTACTCCTTGTGAATACGTCAATATATATTATTTTCTGTTTTCTTTTACCATGAAAGTCACGCCTCTTTTCATTTTCTCTTAATTTTATTCTGAATATGTACATTCAATGCCATTTTTTGTACTTTTGTACTTTTAGGTTATACTCAATCAATGCTTATTACACGGTATAAGTACATATTCATGCATATACAATTTGGTCCATGTTTATGTGCCTTATATCACTATTCAGGTATGATGTACTCACGAGAAGTAACGCCATCGCTGCTCTACTACGTAGCCAAGAGAGAGAAGAGAGTGAAAGAGGTGAGCTCTTTATTGTCTTTAGAAAGCGGCCTAAGTCTGCGCGGACACGGAGTCCAAGGGCGCAGTTGTGTTAGGCCTGGCGCTGAAGTTAAGCCGTCAATGCTTCCCCGAGTCTCCCCCTAAATTGGGGGAAGAGCTCCGGTTAAATAGTCGGAAGTTGATATACTGAGTCAGCGATCCCGGCCTTTTGATTTGACGGGATCACCGCGCGAGCTGGCGCGCAGACGGATTGTCTTCAGGGGCTCCCGTCCGAGTGGTGGTGTCACCGCATGGTAATTAGTTAATTTTACTTATTTAGGTAATTAATTATATCCAATTAGGGTATATATCAATTAAACAGGAATAAAGTAAAAATAGTTTTATTATAAATCTATAATGGCAAAAGAGGAGAAAATACGTATTTCTGGTTTTATTGCTGTTTTTATGATTTTAGTCATAGAGGTGTTTTGTGTTATAACAGAAAGTGATGGAATTAATGCACATACATACTGGAAGAATAAATCTGAGTTGATTGAGAAAGCAAGCATGAGAAGAAGAGGGTATTACAACAGATTGAAGAAAGAACTATTACGCCAAGAAACAGAATATTTCTTCTGTAAAATAGAAACAAACCTTAAATTCATAGAATACAGAATAGCTAATATAGAAGAAATAGTTAAGGTAATACATATAAATAATGAACAAATAAAAGAGATAACCAACAGAAGAGATCAAGATATAGCAATTGATGATCGAGTGACAGCAATAGAGATATCTTTGAGTATGATTGATAAAAAAACAGTCGAATTATTCTACATATTTGAAGAAATTTCATTCTGGATAAGCACAATTGATACAGATATTCTGAAAATAATTGAATTGTATTACACTAAAGAAGAAAGATTTGATTCCATTAAAAATAGTCTTATTTGGAAGCTTTCTGTGCTAAACAAACCTGTAGCTGTTGAAATGACTGTTTTATTGTTTTTATCTAAAATAGAAGGAATGTCTGATTTTAAAGGGGATACAACTAAAATAGTAAAGGATATAAGAGAAATAGTACTTGTGTCAGAATATGCACCAGTAGTGGAATATTTAAATATAATTAATGCCCTATTGAGTACATATAATTATGATATAATAGCTGCTGGCAGTGTTGGACTGGATTATTTAGCAAAAACATCTGTCTGGCATGTAAATATATCTGAGAAGGGAATCTCTCTTGGTGAGGTATATGTCAAAATAATGAAATTGTTTAGACGTGAAATCAGTTGGGAAAGCATTTCTTTAATGGATTTAACACCAAAGTCAATTATAAACTTAATAGGATTTGAGTATTTTATATCCGGAGGTATAATAAACCCGAAAAGAAATGATTTCTTTAAGTCATTAGAATTTCTTATGACAAACATAGAAAAAGTCTCTTACGATCCAAAACTTAAATTACCTGTGTCTTTAGAAGGGAGTAGAAATATGTATATAGATCTATTTAAATCATTATGGGAAGTTTCTGAAGATGCAGTGCATAAAATATCAGATGTATCACATAAGTGTTCTAATTTAGGCATTGATTTATACTTATTTAGAATGCTTAGAAGAAATTTCATCTCTTGTAAGTGGATGTACTCACTTGATTTTAGTTCTATTAAAATAAATAAGTCAAACCAGCTTAGTAATACTTGGTCTGAGATGATTGACTTGTCATATTTACACCCCCTGTGGTACATATGCCTAGCAAGTAAAATACATAAAACCCCATTGGATACAGACAAGCTGCATCCGCAGAATTCATTAAAAAGAATTGTCAGTCTATTGGAAGAAAAGGAATTTATAATATACCTAGGGCAGATTTACAAAAATGATCCTTCTGGTTATATTCAAATAATGAAATTATGTATTGGTATATGGTTCTCCACTAATATCAGAATTGTAATTGGAAATTTAACAGAACCTCCAGAGGTAGACGTATTACTAAATGAATTTATTAAGTGCCTATCTCCTGGAAGAAATATATTTACGACTCTATCTTAGAGCTGTTGTTTACCTTATGAGAATTTCCTTTAATTATGTATATTTGAAATTACATTGCTGCATATGGATTATATATGTATGAAAGGTCTATAAAAGATGATGCTTTTTCGAAGGTATCAGCAATCTCACTGAAAATTGTTTTTACCTCTACCCAGAAGTCACTGAATGTGTTCTTTGCTATTTTAGCTACCAGAGCAACCGGATCACACATTATACGACTGGCCATAAAGTTAATAGTGTCTATGTCTTCAACAATACTTGTATCTCTGGCTGCTCTTCCTATTGAATAATATGTGTATATGAAAGAGACTGAGCCAATCACTACTGCCATGTATACCATAGCTATGAAAAGAGTTCTTCTAAGTCTTGCTGCTTCTTCTTCGGAACTTAGCGCATTCTTTTTCTTGTACGGATTGTTATCAAGAAGGCATTCAGTATACAGGAACATAGCCCGGATAATAGAGAATGCCACTAGGCCAGCTGCACACTCTCGTAAGTATAAATCAGATATTTTTTTCTTAAACCAATTCACTGCAAACGAATTTTCATGCATGTAAATCACTAGTGCAATTGTTAGTCCATAAAAAACAGAGTATACACTTGCTATTCCATAAAATACCTTTGTACCACCAACCGTATTTACGTTAATTGACCAAAGAGCATTTTTAATATTTTCTATAAAAATAAGAAATCCTCTGGGAAGTGCTACTATAGCATACGCAAAAATTATATATGCAACAGACTGCATCTGACTACCAGAATTCCTTGATGTATGACAGACCTGTGCTATTATAAGTGGAAAGTACATTATACAATCACAAATAATTGTCATAAATAATCTTGAATTATGAAATTGTGTTGAGTATACTTTGTACGTATTTAAATAGAATAAAAATGTTATTATGTACATAACTTCCATATACCCAACATGGATAAGATTTCTTATAAATTCAAATATCCACAGGAATGCGTCTCTTATTAGTGGAAGAACAAAATAAGTTGACATCTCTTCAAATATATTTCCCTCTTTTCTGCACGGATGATCCTTAGGAAGATCACCTACAAATACTTCTTTGTTATGTTTACAGAAATTTATACCAACTGCATATTCATCTACAACGAATTTATTCTTAGGGAATTTTGGCTGTTTGGCATTCTCTTCTACCATTATTGAAAATTTTAAAGGATGAATTATTTTAATTTTAAAACTGATTTTACTTAAAATAAATCTGTAATTTGCATAAAAATTTGTAATTTTTGTAATAATATCATATTATACGATACGCCCCGAAAATACCTTGAAATATGTGAATGTTGGTTTTTTGATATGTTTGTTTGAGTATTTGATCTGATTAAATAGATTTATATGGGATATAATAGATTTATTGTACAGTGGTTACTTTAAGCTGGTTATTCGGGTTGTACAGTGGATTATTATTATAAATCCAGTTTAAAGAACTCTTTGTGTTTGATTAGTAAGAAATTGTTTATGTCAATTGGGTTAGTGAGAAGTTCTTTCTTTCTGGGCCTTCCTCCTTTGTTTATTTTTCTTTCTCCTACTTCATATAAATTATATACACATGGTGTGTCTTCAATCTCTTTGATTATCTCTTCTCTGCATCTTTTTTCTCTTTTTAATATTACGGGTAGGTCTATTCCTAGTATTTTATGCACTCCTGTCTGCTTTATTGGGGTTTTTAGCTCAAGATACCCCTTTATTATTAATATTCTGTTTTTAATAATATACCAAGTGGCGTATCTTATTCTTGGGTCAATTTTAAGGTTTTTTGTTACTGACTGGTTTAAACCCAGCAGCATGGCCATAAATGACCATCTTCTTCCTGTCTTATTTTCTCTTGCCATTTTTGTATTATCTACGCCTATTATAATTTATGCTAGATCTATGATAACTCGAGAATCATATCAATTTATTCCTCTGAAATTGCTTAAATTTCTATAGAAATTCTTTCAACTTATGGAAATACTTTTTGCTTATTATGTATAAAATAGCTCAAATAAACAGATGCTTTCTTCTGTTTAATATATACTATATTATAAATTGCTTTGTGTCTTCTTCTTATTAAATGCGCACTAACACACTATCTACACTGCGCGTCAATGTACACAAAGAATGTATTGTTTTATGATTTCGGGTTATGATTTCTTCTAATATTCTATCAGTAATAAACATACTTTATATGGGCAGTGTTCAGCGTGGCTGCTTCTGGTTATAGAAAAATAGTAGAATATATATTAAAAATGGTTTCTTAAGAATATGAGTGGACGATTCTTTACTTTTCTTTATCACAATTATTACATAGAGTGTTAGTGAATATATATTCTCTTGTCTGGTATACTATTAAACTGTTCTTGTGAGTATATTTGGATTGTTTCGAAATAGTTCACTATACTTCTCAGAGTATATTTTTAGGAATTCATTTTATTCTAGTATTGCAATGATTTATACCCTTCTGTCCTACTTATATAAATACACTAACTGTTGTATAGACTGACTATCCCATTGAATTTACTTTTGAGTTATTGCATCTACTCTATTTGTATAAGTACTCTATAGCAATTTACTGTTTTTGTCTATGGAATATTTCTCTAGTGATGAGGAAAGCTCTACAACCACTGTAATAACACAAAACCCAAAAAAGAACCGGAATATATCACTGTGCCTTTCTGTTTGTATGATTTCATTCAAAATAAAGCAGACTCTTTCTTTATTATCCAAGAAGCCATTTGTCCCTGTATCCCATCCATCCGCCTTTAATATTTATATGAAAGAAAAAGGGAAGGAGGAATATAAGGAAGACAGTGCAAGAGATGGTCTAAATAGACTCAAACTCTTTCTTTCCCTCTGTGAATTAGGGATTGAATGCAGAATTGTGTATAAAATACGGCTGAAAGACTTGGCATATGAAGAGTCTTTAGATATAGTCTCAGGGAGAGCTATTATATCAGACAGCCAAGACTTTAAATCGGAGCACATTAATATTGCAATTACCTGTTATGGCACTGTTATTAACAATACTATATATGGAAATAAAAAAATAACTGCCGCATTAGAATCCGAAATTCCCAGAAATACAAATGAGAACTGCCCGTTTTATAAACATGACTGTAGCCACTTGAACATCCTCCCTACAAATAGAAAAGAGGGAAATATTCATCCGCTATACAGAATAGAACCAGACAATAAAAGGTACTTAATATATCCTAAGACTGTGGGTGCAGTGGGAATGATAAAGGACACAACAAAAAGACACATTAAAAAATCAAAGATCCAAAAAGACAATTCACTAAAAATATATCCAATATCCCACTTACACCGGCTTCTGACGTATAATGACATCCTACAAAGGAATAAAATCCTAATAGAAGATGCCATCCCATTCAGAATAATAAAGAAAGATAGTCCAAAGATGCCCCGAAAATACAATAAGCACATAAACCCAAGCAAAAAACAAGTTTTGCCACTGAATATTCAATCTACTCCATCTCCAAGGACTGAAATACTCATAAATCCAATACCTGGTGCTGAATTGGATAGTACTATACATACTGAATTGGATAATGAATCTGAGCGTATTATAAAAATATATGCACCATGGCAAATAACTAATAAAAAGGAATGTACTACTAATCAATCTCAATATCCTAGTGTGATTATACCCAATATGATTCCTAAAGATATGGTATATTTACTGGAAACAGAGTTAATTAAGCATAATATACCTGGTATAGGACATATCCCTTATATAGGAAACATTTATAATTACCACGATAAAAGAGTAGAAAAGGTTTATAGTGGATTGTTATTAACTAAGACAGAGTATACTTCCCATAAAACAGATATTGTAAAACATATTCACAGCAGTCTAATACGTGCTATTACAATACAGAAAAGTAAACTAATCCTAAATATTCAGGTTATATCCAGTTTGTGTATGCAATATTTAGACGTACTAAGTAATATTAGCTAAACCCAATGATTAAAAGACTCTCCTGCTGTATATGTGAATATACTATACTTCACCCTTTACTCTACAAATAATATTTCATTAATAGATATGTCTCTAGTCACATACCTAGAGTGTCCTTCTTTGTATATATACCTTGGTACAGAATATGTCTTTTCCACGCTATTTATATTCTCTACAGCATTATCTTCTGGTATGAATGACTTATTTACTATTTTCTCAGATGTATTACTGTTCATATTAGAAATAAAACAAAAAAATATTATTTCTGTGTAATTATGGAGTATATCTGTATTCTCTGTCTATAATACATATACTAAATACACTTATCTGCTATTAATACGTTCAATTACCCTCAGTATATTCCATGATTATTTTCGGGTTATATTTGTTGGCTTTTGATAGTGAGATCCAGAATGTCAAGCAAAATCATGATATTTGGAGTGCCAAATATGTGTGTGACAGCTTTTGTGATTGAAAGCCGTCTATATAAGGACGGTGTGGATTTAATAAATAACAAGTTTTCGTATATCTAAGCCTTCAAGGAAAAAACAGCTATATTCCTTGTTTATATGATTCTTTATGTTTATATATGCTATTTCTTGTAATGCACTTTTCTGGGTGTCTGATTTTTATGTATATACAGTGTGTTTCAAGTTATAATCTTAAATTATTCTGATATTCGGACTATAATTATATGATTATGTTGTGTATATTTGGTTTTTCGAGTGTTTTCGGTTATTTTGGGCTTCTTCTATTTTTCTTACTATAATATTTCTTGGTATTGCATTATGTGTATATATTTATAATTATTTGTTGGTAAATTTAAAATGTCTGAAGAAGAGTCACATGATACATCTCATAGCACATCGGTGGAAAGTGCATGCGAGGAAAAGGATGTGGAACAGCAGGAAGTGGACATAAAAAAGACCAAAGTTTATCACACATTCTCTATGGGCAGTAAGTTTTTCTATATGCTGAAAGAAGTGCCGATTTTGTACTTTATTGGGATTATCATATCGTTTATTTTATACGCCGTGCAATATGTAATTGTATGTGTGAATATAGACGTAGACATAACGATATACTCAAACGAAAAACCATTCCCTTGGGCACTATCTAAGATACTCACTTTAATCAGTGCGTGCATTCTGTCTTGTACCGCGATTGATGGGCTGTTATACTATACAAGCGGGTACTTAATGGAGAAAGTTAACTTTTTAACGCTTACTATGTTTTATACCAACAGTGTATCTACTCTTCTCTCTTGGATTATACTTATCTTTGGGAGTGTTGTTTATCTTAAACTAGCAGAGGTTGACTATAAGATAAAGCCAAGCCATTCTGTTGGTGTAGAGCAATCTTTAACCACATGCTGTTTAGCACTGCTTATTGTACTGTGCAAGAACATATTTGTTAAAAAAGTACGGATGGGGTTCAACCACACAAACTATCTCATGCGTATACAGCGGTGTTTGATTGAGCACCAGTTTATCAAGACATTAGAACTAGTCAAGAAAAGAATAAAAGGGCAGAAGAGCGGTAAAAAGAAAAGATACTGGATGTTTTCTCAGCCTGCCCAGGAGAGAGAAGGTAGTGAAGAAGACACACCAAATCCAACAGAGGAACATAATGAAGAGATGGATGCAGAGAAATACTTCAAGCCAAAGTCTTTTAGTATGGCTCTTTCAGACACGTCAACAGACATCAAGCAGAAAATGATTATTTTCAAAGAGTTTGAACGAGTTATGAACACAAAGATATACCACATGGAAAAGGGCCTTGGTGCATCAACTGATATAAAGCAGGAGTCGCTTAAACGTGCAGAAAAGATTGCCATGTGGCTTGGTGCTGACAAAAAGAAATTTCAAGTGCGGCACTTAAAGAAATATGTTGACTCTGATTATGTTGATAATATTACATCTGTGCTGGGACTGTCAGAGACACAGATACTCACAGAGAAAGATATCGCTGCACTTATTGAAAGAACGAAAAGAGAAAAGTATGCAGTTAAAAAGAGTCTTGTACAGATGGATAAAGCCCTCCTTCGAGTAAGTCACTTTATAACCGGTGCCATCTTTTTATTTGCAGTGATTGCCCTTTTAGCACCAACTATTTCTGCAAATGATGTAGTAAAGGGAGTGTTTGGCACCTTCTTTGGTCTTGGATTTATTTTCCAGACAAGTGTTAAGAATGCAATTGACAGCGTTATTTTCTTATTTATTGTACATCCATACGATATTGGTGACAGAATCCGGGTGGAAATAGATAAAGAAGAGCTGAACATGGTCGTATCAGAGCTAAACGTATTTTCTACAGTATTCTATGAATGGAACGGATCTAAGATATACATACCAAACCACGTTCTACTGCAAAAGGCAATTGTAAATGTAAGAAGAAGCGGGCTAATGGCAGAGAACATTGTATTCCAAGTGGCATTTGACACTGTCCCAGAAAAGATTCAGCACTTAAAATCAGAAGTAACAAAATTCATCAAAAAGCATCCAAAGGACTTTTCACCGTACTTTATGTTCAACTACCATGCGATTGAAGATGCGAACAAGTTGCACCTTAAAGTATATCTACAGCATGCAACCAACTGGCAGAATTATGAAGCATATTTGCAAAGAAAGGCAAAGTTTATAATGTTCTTAAAGCAGGCAATTAATGAACAGAAGATAGAATACTTCTTGCCAATACAACGACTAGAAATAGTGGCAAGTAAAACTGTCCATTAGTATAATAAAAGCATAACCCGAATTTTTTGGTAATCCATTACTAATAATACTGTTACATGTTATAACTTGAAAGTTTTCCTTCAGTTTTTTTAATTTCGGATTATTTATTTTTAAGTTATTTTAATTTTATTACCATATAAATAATAAATCTCTTCAGATTATGAAGAGTTTACAACTAAAATTAAAAATAAATAATTCGAAATACAATGAAAGTACATATACTACACAAGTCAGTGCACAAAGCAGTGCGTATACTACACATATACTACACAAGTCAGTGCATAACCCAGTGCATATCCAATACATATACTACACAAGTCAGTGCATAACCCAGTGCATATCCAATACATATACTACACATGTCAGTGCATAACCCAGTGCATATCCAATACATATACTACACATGTCAGTGCATAACCCAGTGCATATACAGTATATAAATATAAATTTATTATGTGATACAATTGGATATAATTTATCCAGAAATTCTAAATCTGTTCAATATCCACTCTGGCAAGTGTTATAGAAAAGCACTGTAAAAAAATAAATAAGAAGTAAATCAGATTTGACCAAACATAAAAAGGTACCAAAAGATACCCAGAAATAACAAGAACGCACATAATGATGGGCCAAACTAAAAAAGAAGGAACCACTTTCCATGCACGCATTATTATATTTGGTGTTCTATCACAGTAGTGCATGAGTGCATACACTTTACGCTGTATAAGGAGAGGATCACTCATTTGGATTCTCCATGCAATATCAGAAGATGATTCAAATGTGCTTTCTTTATACTGTGGGACTTGTTCTATTACAAATGCTGTATAATTATCCCTTTCACAGGCATAATCAATAACTATCTCATGTGCAACAATCCGAGTATCTCTTATGTTCATGTTAAATGATTTTGGATCTGTGAATATTTGTGTACATGGGAGGTCTCTCTCTATAAATATTTCATTTTTCACAAGAGTTGACCAGTATCTCTGTAAGGCAATTAGTGCCAGTATTACTCTTTGTGCACTTGGTGTGTGCACGTTAGTTATTTTCTGACTATCTCTGATTATTGCACTTGCATATTCAAATAAATACAGTCCCTTCATCTCTGTGTATAACTCAGAAAGTGTCCATGTATGCGTATGCTTCATTCTGTGATGTCCCAGTTTTGCGTGCAGATTGTTTATTTTTTCAAGTATCTCTGGCGCAGTACAGAAATATGCCTCTCTGGCATACATACACTCAGACAAAACACTGTCAAAAAAAACATCTTTGTTATATTCTTGCTTTAACCTGTCAAATATTTTGTATACGTATATGTACGATGAAATATACTTTTCAATCAGAAGAATAGATGACTCTACTAAATTATTATACCGTGTACTGATTGTATACTGTATTGTATCTATATATGATGCACTGTGTACAATAGTTCTGATGTGAGTGCATATCCATCTGACCATTTTATCATCCCCATAGGAAATGACCTTTTTCTGTAGAAGAGCCTCATACGGCAGAATATTTAATATTTCATCTAATAGGGCATGGTATAAAAAAGACCATTCTTTGTTAAATTCCATTCCTCTTGAAATGGCGCACAGATCGTGGTATGTGGGTGAGTCCTGCAAGTGGGCACAGACTATTTTGTGAATGACTGGCATTGCATCAAAGAGTGCACATTCCATCAGATGTAAATTATGATTCTAATTATTACATCGTACAGGCGCATGCAGAGAGGTACTGCCTTTTCAAAGTAAACAGGGCACAGTGGCAGAATGGTTATTGCGACGGCTTGCTAAGCCGTGACCCTTTGGGTTCGTGGGTTCGATTCCCATCTGTGTCGTTTTTTGTTTATTATTTATATTTTCTTTTATTTTACCCCTGCATGCCATACAAAATGTATAAATGGGCAGAGAGCAGGCTGCGTCCTATAAGCAGTGTGCTGGCACCGGAAATATCTGGCAAATTTGCCAATAGTAATATTTATGTGTACAGCCAGTGTGAGAGAGAAAAAATCAGAAGAACCGATAAGAAATCAGATTATAAAATAAAAATAATCCTTGACAAGATCACTGGACGTAAAGGGTGGCACTCTCGGCAGAAGTATACACTCTGTAATAAAGCACTGAGCACGCAGGTATGGATGGATCTGTATCAGGAAATAGGCGAGAGTGGTATTCTTAGTCTGTACTCTAACTATACAGTAATGGAGAGGTATGGAAATAGGTATATTCTGCACTTAGCAAATGATAAACTGCCTGTGCATGAAAATGACAAGAACAAGAGTAATCTAGTTAAAGTATTCGAGTTTAAGGAGATGAAAGAGATACATGCAGCAGATGTATACAGTAAAGATGTAATTGAGGTGTACACAGATGAAATAAGTACTTTATTCTTTCGTATACAGAATGACACTGTAAGTATAAAGGGAATAATTGGGTCGTTCATAAAAGCAAAGAAAGATAAAATAAAAGAGAAGCACGGTGAGTGTGCACAAAAAAAGCCAACAATATTAGACTGTGAAATACAAAGTGAAACCGTGGTAAGGCTGCTTTACACAATAGTAAAGAATCTCTTTTCGGGGATACTTCCAGAGAATGGACTAATGCGAGTAAAGCAGAAGATTCGGTGGATGGCAATGAACAAAAAGTATAAAATCAAGACATCTGACTTACTCTCAGGACTAAAAACCAATTTCAAGCCTAAAATAAGAAATAACAATCCACTTCTGTACAAGAAGTACATGACAGAGACGTATTCCTTTATATTTCTAGTGTGTATTCCAAATATAATGGCGTGTTATATAAAGGATACAACAAACCAAACCAGCACGCCAAGGTTCTTTTTCCGCCAGCAATTTAAAAGACTGGAAAACCAGTTTAAAGACAACTACATAAAGGAATACTTTCAGATAATAAAAACCCCAGAAATACCCGAAACCCGCCTAGAAAGTAGGTTTTTAAGAAAAAGAAAGTGTTCTGAAAGCGGAGAAAGAGAAATTTCTGATGTATCATTTCTCCAAGAGAGTTTTTCAGAGTACGCGGCAGTAGATGAGACAGTGCTTGGTTCTGATATTTCAATGGAAAATAGTATGCTCAACTCTGAGGATACATCTACCTGTACAGACATAAAAGGCAAAGGAAACAGTGCAGCTGAAAAAATATCAGAGAATGGTATAACCCGAAATAAGAAAGTATCTGGGAAAAAACCTGTACAAAACCGCACTCGAATATATAGTGCATGCCAGAAGATAAGCCCGCTATATGATGAAGTGTTTAGAATGAATCTTATCCCCAAATCGGAGACGTTTAGGCCTGTTTTTAAAAAAGTATACAACCCAATCAAAGTATTTGCGCCTTTAAAGCACATTCACCAAGAAAGAATGGTATGCTGCATTCTTACGAGAGAGGCACAGGAGAGGACGGAGTGGGAGATTCAAAATAATCTTTTGCTAAGGAAAAGGCAGCCCAGAGTACGTACAAACAATTCAATATTTAGGGTGACAGATATATTTCCAAGAGTGCATAATTTTAGGAGCAAATTCTCTGATAACTTTGCGAATAATAAGCCACTGTACATTCTTATTCTTGATATAAAGAGCTGCTTTGATAATATTTCTACTGCTGCTTTAAATGGTCTAAACATTATACAGAAGCTGTTTGGAAGGGAAGAGTATGAGGTATATACTGTGGTAGAAACATCAATCAATGGGGTGAAGATTGTGCGGAGGAAGGCACTTTATCCAAACGAAAATATACAAAGTGAATGGGAAGGCCGGCAGAACAGAGACCCGCACGTTAACCACAAAACAGTATTTAAAGCATACCACAACAAAGAGCTGTTCACACAAATGGAGATAAAAGAGACTTTAGAAAAAGAGATAAATCATAGTATACTACAGCACAGAGATGCATACTATAAAAGAGTCATAGGAATTAACCAAGGAAGCCGATATGCATCACATATGTGCGGATATTTTCTTGCCGCACTTGATCCAATAATAACTGAAGGCCTAGTTAACACATGCATGGCCCGGTATGTTGATGATTCGGTGTTCTTTTCATGGAGCCTGGATGAATTGTCTTTGGTTGTTGAGCGAATTAAGGGGCTGGAAACCGCCGGTGTTATTCTTAATATGGCTAAGTGTAAGTTATACACGTCAATAGAGGATGCTCCCAGTGTGTCCATTGCAGGGATTATTCAGTCAGAGTACAAGCCCACCTTTAAGTGGTGTGGGATGCACTTTGACACAAAAACACTCTTTCCAATAATGGTATGGGAGCATAAGCCAGCACCTGCGCTAATATATAGCAAAAAAGAGATTTTTCTGAAAATACTGCTAAACCTAAACATTAAGCACACAGCAGAGCTATTCCACTCAGAAAACCCAAATAAGTACAGAAATGCCATGCTCTTCATTAAGTGCCAGATACAAAAACTACTGTGTATCCTAGAGAATAAAGAGTGCACTCATATGCGAGAGGCATGCTTAGAATACTTACTTGACCGATTAAAACACACCTTTATAGGGAAAGGATGCCTTTCTCAGCAGAGAGTAAAAGAGTGCTTCTATCGAACACTTGATATATGCCAAGAAGAGATGAAAAAGTCGGCTGCATAATCAGAAAATTCTCCAAAAATGTTTTTGAGTGCATCCCTCGCTTTAAACAGACTTATTTGAATAAAGAATAGAAAACACTTAAAATTATGCTTCATTATCTGGGAGTAAATTGAGATTTATCCGCCTGCTCTTAATTAAATCACAGAATCCAGAAATAGCCCTAAATTGAATATTATGTGATATAGTCCAAAATAATCAGAAATATAAATGTGTAATTATAATAAGAAAGTAATTAATAGGAAAATCAGTTACTTGCAGATCAATTAATACAAAAATCTGTTATGTATAATTAATATTGCAGGAGTAAAGAGATCTTGGCCATATAAGCATAAAGGCATCTTGAGATATTTTCATATTATTTTAAGTAGCTCTGGGTATAAGTATAAGTATATATTCTTATTTCCGCTGGTGGCGGAATATTCTGCCAATTTTCTGTTATTTAGTCTATTTTATAGAAATTTTGCGTTCTGCACAGACAGACAAATAAGCAACAAAAATTTGCAGTAAAATAAATGCCAACAGTTCTTGTTATAGACGCATCCGCAGTAATTTCATCAGAACTGTCTGAGATGGAGTACAGTAAGGGGTACATTCCACAAGC
The DNA here is from genome assembly GCF_000250985.1 of Nematocida parisii ERTm1. NCBI lineage: Eukaryota > Fungi > Microsporidia > Nematocida > Nematocida parisii. The sequence continues at coordinate 151,103 of NW_013524646.1, read as the reverse complement.
AGTGGCAGATGAACTGAAGTGTCAGAAAAGCAATGAACTCTTCTCTCTGCACACATGCAAAATAGAAATACGCAATCCAAGTGAGAAATACATTAAAATAGCACAAGAAAAAGCAGCTGAGCTAGGATATTCCTGCCTCAGTGATCAAGACATTCAATTAGCAGCACTTTCTTTAGAGCTATCAGCTGAGTATAATTCTTTATTCTCTTCATGGATGAATACAGAAAACATCGACAGCACAACAGAAGTAGTCACAGTAACCCGCGATATGACTTTAAAGAATCTTATAGCAACGCTAGGTCTGCAATTACACGATACTTTCCTACAAAGTGACAAAAAGTATTTGCAGAGGTGCTATACATGCGCTCGCATATACAAAACAGAAGAAAAGATTGACTTCTGTAAGTCGTGTGGATATGCAACAATAAGCAAAGTGAGCTACACCGAGAAAAATGGAAAAATAGAACTATTCTTAAGTAAGAACTATACACACAAAGAAAGAAAGATTTACACCCGGCGAGGAAAGGAAATAAAGAGTGAAGACCAGAAGGCGTACACTGATTACAGAATGCATCAGAGAAAAGATAACAGAATGGATAAAAAGCAGATAGAGAATAGTATGGATCCGAATGGATGGAACTGTCTATAATAAATAATTGTTTTCTTTGTTTGTAATGTATTTCAGGAATAGGAGCTACATGGATAAAATTGGGCTGTCCATGTCCTGCACTTTAATTACGTACATTGGGATTGTGTCTGGCCCAACTCTTCTGTGGGATGAAATCAGGGACAGAACCATTACGCGCGTTTGCCTAATGGCACAAAATGCATTTGTGTTCTTGGATGTACTGCTGCTTATTTACGTAAGCAATACTCGCGGATATGTCAAGGAAGAAGAGTACGTGGTTGGCGGAAAGTTTTGCTATGAGTGCAGGAAGGCAAAGCCCGAAAGAGCGCACCACTGCTCTCGCTGTGGTAGGTGCATTAACAAAATGGACCATCACTGCCCATGGGTTGGATCGTGTGTTAATGCAAATAATCTGGGCAACTTTATTAAGCTAATTACCAGTGTACTGATTAGTTCTGTTCTGTCACTATTTCTGCATGGATACGTATTTCACAAAAAGGTTGGAATGGTGTACGACACTCTTTCCATTAACATTCCCATATGCTTAATTGGGCTAAACATAATAATACTGTCCTTTATCTCTGTGGCAGTGTTTTTAATACTTTTACGCCAAATACGCCTCCTTATAAAAAATATAACGTACTTAGAGTCTCTACAGATCCGCATGCTAAACCGCCTAGGAATATCCGTGCCAGCAAATCCGTATGATCGCGGTGCAATGGGAAATATTAAAGCATCTTTAGGATCACCAAAAGACTTTCTGCTGTGCAGAGAGCCCGAGAACGCCTTTGCATTTGGATATAAAGAGTACTGGCCGCCTCTAAGAATGACTAAATCCATAAGCAATACCCAGGCAACACTTAATCCATCTGTTTGATAAATATACCAGAAGTAATAAGTGAATATATAAAATCCGCAGCCTGCTAATATATATTCAGGTAGTGCTTTATACCCTGAACCCCAAAATAACCTGCAAAAAACAGATTTCTGTTATATTTCAGGGATTGTGCCATGTGCTGTTCAGATTACTGTAGATAACTTCCTGCTCATATCGTATTTAGTACTAAAGCACCATAAATATACAGCAGCGCCTAACCAAGATTTAAATAGATAATGGTACTGCCGCAAGCATGGATTGTTAGATATATACAATTACATATAGCCAGAAATACCTAAAAATGTAAATATCCTTATGTTACATAGCCATGTACCATGTAATCGTTTGATTTATGATTAATTCATATTATAACAGTTACTTGGGCTGTTTGGGTTGTTTCTATCGGGTTGTATTTAGACCTTTTTATTACTCTATTAATACGTGAGTATATTCTAAGACAAACAGGCTTTACTCTGCTATTTACTTAAATAAAGATGCTTTTAGACTAATTACACAGGAAAAGAATTAATATCCTTGAATACTCTTAAATATTTCTATTATGTACAAGGAATAAGTACTTTATAACGGATTATACTGACACTGCCTGCGCATTCATGCTTATTGCAAATATAATAAAAAGCACAGCATATTAATATTATTTATATCTTATTCTATTATACTTTAAACTAAAATATAACAATTCGAAATAGTTCTAAATTCTTTCTTATCCTTACTTTCTTTATCTAATTTTTTATTAGTTAACTATGATGATAAGGAGCGAATGCAGTAGAAACAAACTAATATAAGCAAGAAAATAAAAAATATGAAAATTAAAAAAAGAAGAATTTCACTCTCATACAGTGTAATAGGACAAGTGCTAATGATATTGCTCTTTCTTGGTTATATATGGTCGGATGTGTATTTGGATATGATTGTTTCTCGTATAGATAAATATAAAATAACTTATTCCAACAGAGGAGTTCTAATTACTCTTCCATATGAGACTATACTTTTGAGTGACTATTACGCTTTGAATATAGCCAGTTGGGGGGATAAATTTTTCAAATACATGGATAGGCACCATAAGAATCCACCCACATAGCACAGGTATAATGATAAGAGTTATTTATCTGACTATTCTAAGGCCACTTTGTCTGTGTTTGAGTCTATGGAATGCGTTGCATTTAATACCGCTGCTTATTCATTCTATACCTTTATTTGCTCTGGTGTATCAAAAAAGAGTAATGATGGGGATTATAAAATATTGGCTTCTTTGTTCCTTCTGTCTGAGGGACTAAACCTGCCTCTTAAATTTGCAGCCACTAAAAACTGCGCGTTAATTATTCTTAAGAGTAGAGATGGTGAAAACATTCTATTTAAACACATTAAAATCTTACAGAATATAATCCAAAGTGGCGTGTCCTTCCTGGGCTGGAAAAAGAATCAGAAGGTCGGTGATGTAATTAATTTCTTTATGAAATATTGTGAAAATCCTGTAATAGAGCCCCCTTCACTTCGGAAACCAAATCTGTACAGAGAACGCATTACAGAATTGCTCAACTGTTCTCCTTCTTATTTGATACAAATAATCCTAATTTTATACTTAAAAAAGAAAAAATATTCCTATAAATTCAATATTGTGGTGTACAATTTTTTTTTGGTTAAAACAGTTTATTGATATAAGTTTCGAGGGGCCTCAGACGGATGGTCGTCGAGCGCCACACACTCTCTTCCTATTCTCTCTAAGCCGTTCCTCGTGCCCCTAGGGCGGTCGTAACAAGTTAATGTCTTTGTGGTGTACAATATATTAAGTGAATATTTACCACCATCAAATAAAGAAATAAAAGATATGCCCGAAATAGAGAAAGTAGCAGAAAAAATATTTATGCGGTGGTTTATAGTAAAAGATGTAGAAAAAGATGACTTTTTTTCATGTTTTAATATCTGTCGTGGCATTTTACCAGCATTTAATATAGCAGAAGAAATTATTTGTAACTTACATCCATTGGATAGTGATAGCATATCATCTTTCATGTACCAGATTAACCTATCAAAAAGAATGTTTATGGCTTCACTGAATCCTAGCTATTCGGGTTATATTATTAATAACAATTATATGAATCTGCTACAGCTCAAAGCACAATCTACTATAGAATATGTGCCTTCACTAGAGAATACAAATATATAAATAATACACATTTATACATAACTTATGTTTACTTTATTGATTTTAATTCACAGTGCATTTCAAGAGTATTATTTCTTTACCTTCTCTGCTACTTCTTTACTCTCCTTTTATTCTATTTAATACTATTTTTATCCCTTACAATTTATTTTAAAAATAAATTTATTCAAATATTATTAGTAATAACTTTCCTGATGACACTTTTTATATTTGCTGGAAAGAATAAAAATGAAATAATTTTAAATTCTATAAAAATAAAGAACCAATGTTTATTACTGGGAAATCCTATTGAGAGCAGCTAACAAAATAGATTTGAGGTTATCTTTCACAGTTTCAACGTTATCCATGAAGGGATAGTACTGTTTGCACTCCTCAGTGTAAATATATTTGAATATACCAGTTGATTTTATCCACTTATCGTGAATTGGAATACTTATTATAAGATTTCCAATGAACAGCACCATAGGATTGTTTTTATATTGGATTTTTGTTTCTGAATGGATTAAAAACATTTCAATAATTTTAGATTTATAATATAGATTCTCTAGATCACCACAAAGAAGCAGTCTGTTTGGACAAGTGTATTTGCTATCTAGTGCAGACTTTATTCTATTAATGAAAGTATATTGTCTATAACTTAAAAAGGAGAGTTTATCTAGATAAATATCTGCATAGCACTTCATTACATACTCAATATGGCTTGCTGGATTGGTATATTTTTTTTGTAGTGTTTGTAATTCTTCTTTGGCACTACTATTATAATTATTTAACTTATTTTTAACATCTTTGCATTTAAACGCATTCGAGTCTCCCTTAAACTTGTTAGTAACCCTTATCTTAACAACAGGTGAATTTGAAGTCCGGGTTTTTTTATAAATAGCACAAAAAGAAAGGACATTAGTTGTGCTTATTTGATTTGAATCATTTTTTAAAGAATAATTAAATTTACAAGCAGCACTTACATTTTTGTTTCTTGAAAGAGATTTAAATGCATCTTCTAAGTGCATTCCTACCACTTTCTTAATTTCTTTATAATTTATGTACTTGTTATTCAGGTCAATCGCTTCATTTATCTTTTCTGTGCTTCCCGCTACTTCTCTTATGACATATAGAATATTAAATAAAGTGAATGCAATGCGGTTTCTACTATTTAATTCGTACGAAATATCCTTGCAGGGCAAGTCTTCTACAACTCTACTCCACTCTTTATACATGGTGTAATCCATAGGCAATAGTGGAGCACTGTACTTACTAAAGAATCTCTTTAACTCTTTAGATGGGTTGGGCAGATGGCTTATATCATATTTCATAGTTTCAGGATCAAAAGCAAAGAAGGAGAATATGCATAGAAGAGCAAGTTCAGTCTCGTTGCTATATGTTAATTGGTTTCGGGGTAAACAACATTTGCTAATTTTTGTAGTGGTTTTATAAAACTCATTAGATTTTCTATTATACTCTGGTATATCACAATTCGCAAGCATATTAATATTATCTATATATGGCGTTGGGAGCATCTCTTTCTTCAATTCGCATTCAACAGACCTTAAATCCTTAATATATTGTGTGTTTTTAAGTTTTTCATTCAATTCTGCATCAATAAACAAACTATCAAATATTTTTTTTATACTCTTTTCTGTCTCTATGCATGGATTTTCATTGGTTTTACTGGATAGATGCACAGACAGTAACTCATACACTGCTCTTACAAACTTTTCGTACATCTCCACAGTGTCTATATACTCAAAGAAGTACGACTGAATAAGAAATTTCGGGTTATTCAAAAAGTTGCCTGTTAAGAACTCTTCGTAAGTATTAGGCATCGAGAACTCTTCTGGCACCTCTAGGCGAGAAGAGGGGACTGCAGTGGTGAGTCGCTTGAAAAAATTAACTATATATTCTGTTTTATGCTGGTATACCAGATTTGCAACTATTCCCTCTTTCGGGCTTTCTTTTATACTCATACTTAAATTAACATGAAACACATTCTCTGTTCCTTTCTTCTTTAGAACAAGTGTTTTATTTCCCGAATTTGCTGTTTGCTCTTTTATTTCAATAGGAATATTTACTCCCTCAGCAAGAAGAAATAGAGAGGCAAGGATATATAAACTATGTGAGCTTTCTTTGTAGTTTCTCAGAAAAAAAGCCAATGAGTCAGATGTCTCTGATTCAATAGATAAATAGCTATCTTCTGAGGGAAACATATTAATTAAGAGCAGTGCAACTTCTTTTATGTAATCATCAATGTATTCGTGTATAGCGCCCCCATATGATCCATCTTCGATTTTATTGCTTTTTATACCATGGAAGTATCCCCGTAAATTCTTCAAATACTCGCTTTTTTCTATTAAATATTGATAAACTGGAGCAAGACCGCCATGTGGATGTATTACTAAGTTGTCTTCTAATTTTATTTTCTGTACTTCTTGTGCCTGTTCAAATGATAAACGCGCGCACACGCTACATATATATATTGTTAATAATACTATAATCCTGTTCTTACACAATACCCCTTTTGTTATAATTCGGTTGTTGCTATTTAGAGCGTATCTCTCCTTCATGTTTTAATATAATTTAAATTAATTCTTTTTATATTCTATAAATAGAATTATTATCAAAATTTTTATTCTTTAAATAATTTGAATTCTTCTTGAACAATAAATGAATAAGATTTGGGTTATATTTATAAAGTAATTATTACACAGAGAACAGTTAGTTTTTGTATTTTCTAGTTAAGTACTAGTCCATTTTATTTAATTATACACTTTAATTAAGACAAAATTAGCAAAAAAGTTTAATTTCGACTAAAGCAGACAAACTACTATTTAATTGCAGTTATTATAATATATATAAGAGATTTGTGGGGCTATATATAATATGAAGTTGGTATGTTGCTTTCTATAATTTGGCAACTTATAAAGTAATATGTACTATATTTATAGTATACATGATGTGTGTTGATGTTATAGCAGTACGTGTGTCTATTGGGGTAAGCAACGGGTGCTTATATTCTTCAAAGGATTCTCTTTTTTATAAAAATTCTTAAGTTTATAGAGGAGCATGTGTGACTGGTTCGAATAAAAACAATTTAATGGTTTCCTATTCTTAACTGGTTCTAGTCTCTTTATTTAGATGCTTTATTTGCTCTATTTACTACTCAGATGCAATATTCAGTGGAGTATAACCGATATAACCCGAAATTCATATGAACTGAATATCTTTCTATTATATAACATGTTATAAAAGTTCGCTCTTTTAAATTTTGAGATATAACATGTTGTTCTACGTTTGTCACTAGAATATTCTATTGTTATGTGGCTTTGCTTTCGACTTACTCTTTATTCATTCTCTTCTTATTATATTTGCTGCTACTTATTCATTACACTTTATTTTTAAATATAATAAGTTGACTATTTAAAATAAATCTATTCAAATAATAATATTATTATACGCTTTATATTTAAAAGTAGAAATATTTTTATTCTTTACATTTTACTTTTAAATATAAAGCATATATTACGGAATATAAATATGAGAAGAAACAATCATAGATATATGAAGAGAATAAAATTAATTAAACTTGTTGATTTATTTTGAGTTTTATCACGAATATTTAAATTCCTGGTTAAAAATTCACTAATTTCTCTATTTAAGCGGGAAAATTTAAACCAAATCATAAAACACCTTCTCTGATAACATAGAGAGTAAATAAAATAAACTAACATAAAATATTCTTAGACAAACTGTCACTTTCTGAAATGAGTTTTAGGGACAGAACTAAAATAAATCTAAAGATACATAAGAAAGTTTTAATTATAATAGAAACCATTAGGTATGCTCTATTTTCTTTGTGAACATAACATGTATTTTATATTTGTGCTTCATTTCAGGGTCTATTTTTTTCAGTCCAAGATCTTTGTATAGCCTGCTATCTACACGAATATTAATAGGAGAAATATGTTCACCCACAGTTTTGTTTCTTTCTACTATGTCTATATCATAAAATACTTCCTTTGCGCCTGAGTTTGGCAAGCATTCTGGTGAGGGCATTGGGTTTAGATACATTGGTGTCTGTTTAATTTTATCCAAGTTTTCTACTTTAAACTGTTCTGTATACGAATAGAAAATGCTACTCATAGTTAATTCTTGAAGCGCTTGCATTTTTTTAAGAAATTCAAAGTCTGGAGAACCACTGAAAACTATATTTTTGAGTGTAAAGGAAGTTATTCTATTAAGGGGCTCTATACTATTTAATCCAGCAGTATCCATAAAATCAATATACGACACTTCTATTTCTTTAAGCCCGTGGCAAGAGTTTATTCCACATAGAAGGAAATTCACATGCTCTCTTTTAATGCCACATATTTTTAGTTTTTCTAGTTTTTCGGGTAGGCATAGATCCATCTTAATATCAGAGCTTAAAATTGTTACTACCACAAAAGAAAGATCTGTTATGCCATAAAATGCACTTAGTAGATTCAGTTCATTTATGCAAATGGATGATTTAGATATTACAAGCTTTCTTGCAGAAAAGAACACATCATATTCGTCAACTATATGTTCATTCGGCTCAAAGTTAAATCCATCAAGTGACAATGCAATATTGCATATCTTTTGTGGAGTGCAATATGCAAGCAGTGTGTGTTTAATAACAGGAATAGCTAGCATAGGAGTAGGATATAAAAGAGAAATATCCACAATAGGATTGATTTGTTCAGAGTATATGTCTATGAATTCCTCGTTGTTATATGCATGTATTACTTCCCATAGCGTTTTATTTTCTATAGTTCCAGAGTGTTTTGTACTTTTAATTACAACTGTGTTTTTATACTTAAGAGTTTCATTAATGATCATAACATTGCTATAGTTAGTTATTTTAGGCAGGAGTTTATTCTTTCTAGAAATGTTTTTTAGCGCTTCTAATAGTTCTGTTTCTTCCGCAGTGAATGGTATAGCAGGCGATATATCATATGATTTGTTGGGTTTCGAAACTTTACCCATTTTATTTTCTATAACTGGAATTTCTTCTACTTCTTTATTTGCATTTTCTGGTATGTTCTGTGTGGGGTTACATGGCATGCGGATGGGCACAGCCTTAGGTGTTTCTAGCACAGGAAATCCTAGCTCCATATTATAAACGGAAGGAGATAAATTTTCTGTTTTAGCCAAATTTCTTTCAGTCTCTGCATGGGTATTTTTAATTGAATTATCTTGGCCTATTTTTAGAGGATTATCATTATTTTGTAATTGTAGATCCGCTGACTCATATCCACAGCTGGGTATAGAATCTGTGCTGCTTGACATGATGGGCTTGTCTGATTTTTCGCCAGAGTCAGGGTTTGTGGCAATTAAGATGCCTATTCCTATTAAACAACTAATCACAAATAGAGATACCATGGTTCTTATATGCATTCTCTGCATTAAAAATAAAATTACCTTAGATATTTATAGTAATATAAGAAGCTTTAATTTGTTATAGAACACATACAATTTGATATTAAAGCATATATAAGTATAAATATACAAATGATCCTAGAATTCTACTAGATACATCAGCAGAAGAATAGCATAAGACAGTACGATAGCTGTAATAAAGAGAACATTATTATATCGGCTATATCCACCTAGGACTATACATTAAGGCCGGTGCACTATTTTTAATAGAGCATGCCAATAACAAAATAGTAAATATGCGGAGTTTTATTAATAAAGTAACTGTTTTTAACAAATTAAACCAAACTAAAGTTTTATTAGACTAACTATTAATATATAGCTTTATTGATAACAGAAGTAATTATTAGTGGCCTGAATATCCAAAGCTAAATTTAATAAGCAATAAACTTACTTTTGGCATGAAATATTCAGTTCTAAAAGAGTCTCCTGACAAATAAATTGCTTTACTGTTTTCATTTATAGCATATTAACTAGATTTAAAAGTATTAGATACGAATTCTATATACTTATTGATAGCTAGCAAGAAAAAATCATTTTTCACGCTAGAGGCAATTTTATCCACCAATAAAGACTTAACTCTTTCTACCTTTTCAGATCTAATTGGGTTGGCTTTAGTTGATTTTATTTCTTCTATTTTTTTAAAACAGATGGAAATATCATCTATAAGTGTATTAAACTTATTTTCTTCCATACCATTTAATGTTAAAAACCAGTACTTGAATAGCGTTTCTGCGATTTTTTGCAGTTCTGTTTTATTTTCCTCTATTTCCTCGGTTGGTGGCAGATACTCTTTTAATATATTGTATACTTCTACATTAAATGCGTCTATTTCATTTTTTCCTTTTAAATAGAAACACAGAAACCGCTGGATAATATTCTTAGATAAAAACATCGAATTAGAAATTTTAGGCTCTATATTTGTATTAGTTGGCGTGATTTTGTTAAGCATAGGAGAATTACAATATTTAACAAAGAAGTCAACTATATTGCCCACTTCTTGATGTTTCTTCCACTCCTCAAATGGCATTTTTATGTCTTTTTCTGTTTTAACAACGGCAAACACTGTTGCCAACAAATTAAAACCAAGATAAAATTTTATTAAACTAATTATTAATATATAGCCCCCTGGCAACAAATTTATTTTTTTATACAGAGTCGGATTAAAACAAACATGTCAGGAAGCGTACCAATAAAGAAGCAATCAACTAATATCAATTACAAGCCTTGCCGTTCCAGGAACTTAGTGTAGTATTATATAGAGACTTCACAGTTACCACTCACAGGACACGGCAGGGGGATTTAATTAATTTATTTAAATGAATTAATATTCATAAATTGCATACATGAACTAGATTAAATCACAATCGAATCTAAAAGTTTAATAGAATAACTGAAGATATTTATACCTCCTTCAAGGGGTAATTTAATTTAGTTAAGCTATAAATACAGATCTGAAGTTAAATATAAAAGTCAAAGTTTAAGCATGCCCTTTCCTAAAAAAACAACTATAATTATAGTGGTAGCTGTTTTTTCCTGTAAGACTTAGACATACGAAAACTTGTTTTTTATTGAAATACAGTAGCGTGAGTATTACTCGCGCGATGGCACGTTATCTCTGTGCCATCATCCCATTGAGGAGTGACCGTATAAAGCCCTACTTTATAAGCCACGTTCCTCCGCCCCTAGTAGTCAAAGACATTAACTTGTTACGGCCGCCCTAGGGGCATGAGGAACGGCTTAGAGAGAATAGGAAGAGAGTGTGTGGCGCTTGACGGCCATCCGCCTGAGGCCCCTTGAATCTTATATCAATAAACTGTTTTAACCTAAAAAAACCCATTACTATAGGAATGTACAAGTTATCAGTGTATCTACATAAGCATAGCAGTATACATTAAATCAGAAGCATTAACACACCATGTCAAAACAAATTGAATTGAACATATGATATATAAAGACATAGTCTCCATGCAACCACGGAGAGCCAACAATTTAAAAGGTATTTATTTGATTCTAGTAACCAATAGTGGTTTTTGAAGCTCATATATACCTCGGATTATTTTAGTCGATTTCTTTTATATAAAAAGAAACATTCATACTAGCTAAAATAACATATAAGCAATAAAGAAAAACTAAAAGCTGTTTAAAATTTACTATTTATCTTTAATGCAAACATGACCACACGGTGCACAAATATGTTTGGTTTGGGTAGCCTGTGTAATTATCTATGTAAATATATTCTAATTTATACTAGAGCACTTCTTTTCACTTGAAATTTTCTTAGATTATTATAAAGTCTCTTGTTCTAATTCACTCTGATCTGTATCTATTTCGCTCTGGTCTATGCTCACTGCACTTTCTTCATCACATGACACATTTACCTCTAAGTCTATATTGTTACTTTCCGGAGTAGAGATGGTGGCGCTCTCTTTTTTCTTCTCTAATACTTGTTCTAGTGGCGCACATGTCTCAAAGCATAAACCAACTCTGCATATTCGACAGATTTTCTTTCCCTCGCCGCATGGTTCACAGACTATGTTGTATGCGGTGGTTATGCTTTTATTTAGACAGACAGTGCATCGCGACACATGAGTTTGTATTTTATACTTTCTGTACTTCTTTCTCCATTCGATCTTTTCATTACATCTTCTGCATAGTCCGAATATCTTTATTGCTGCTATTTCTTTGGTTAGCATTGAATTCGGGTTGTGTCTGAAAGCGTATGTATTTTGGTGCGCTTGCTTTCTCTTTGTCTTTTTCTTTTCTTTAACCTCCATGAGAAAATTTGCAAGTGCAATGAAGAAAAACCCATTCCAGTGCAAAAAACAAAAAGAGAACACATTAGAGGGGGCCATTCATGAAGTGATTAGTGGAGTAAAACCAGAACCCAAGAAGCAAACAGTTGAACCATTGATTGAAACAATAGAGCCTGTGCAGATACATGAAGCAGAGATATTAAAAACTCTTATAGATCAGAAAGCCAAAGAAAAACAAGGCCAGATGATTCTTTCTAATTACATATACAACCACATAAAGCTGCTTACAGACGAAAAAACAAAAACTGATTTTGAAACTACAATGGGGAGCCTGCTTTATTATCAAACTCCAGAGACCCACACAATTAAGAAGGAGAACAGCGCAGCGTACGCCAGAATATTTGTTAACTGGAGAGAAGGGCTTGCAGGGCTGTTTGCTGAATACAGGAAGGCAAATACTAAAAAAACTGAATTTTCATTCTATGCGTACTCTGATGGGATTGTGCACTATTTTCATACTAACAAATGCGGCGGGTGTGAGCGCCCATGCTGTGCAAATAAATCAGGATATTCTTTATTTATTATATCAGACAGCCAAAATCCAAAAGAGCTTTATGAGAGTGAGTTTATTCAGAATGGTGCTGAGTGGTATCTTTCCGGACGAGGGGTTCTATTTATTCTGGACACTCTTCTTAATACACAAGCAAGCAGCGTATGTGCGCTGCCTTTGGTTATATCAAAATATCCATTTTTAAATGGAATACTTAAGAAGCCTTCCTTTAGTATCAGATCAGAGAATAGATCAGGGAAAAAGATGTATAGAATAGCAATCAAAGGATGGACAATTACATCGGACATATTATTTGTCGATTCGTCCCATTGGTACGAAATGAAGCATGTAGAGCCAACAAAATAAGGCATAATCCCTGAATGTACGATAAAATAACCACCGCCATTATCACTACCAACCAAAAAATCAAACAATAATAAGATAACTATGATTTTTGAAGCCATTGTTTTTCATATTAATGTATTTTCATGCATAGAAAACTCAAAATTCTATACAAAAATTGAATGGTTTTGTTTTAAATAAAGTCATTTATTTTTATACTATTAACTGTATTACATATAATATATATCTGAAAACTCTCTCATAGAATATCTTACAAATAACAACAACTAATATATAGAAAGTAAACAGACAAATAAATTTATTGTCCATTTACTTACTTATAATTATTAGCTCTTAGAACACATAAAGGAGTTTATGCAAATTAATTTTTTCACAGAAAATTGTGATTCTATAAAATTTACAATTCCACTAGTGTGTTTTACATGCTAGGATAACAGAAGTCTTTTCTTTAATTTAAAAAGCTGCTATAACTATGTGGGGTTTTTAAAATATTTTCATACTGTACCAAGTATACGCTTATTCACTATTGCTAATGGTCGCGAATAGTTCATTTTAAACTTTATTTACTTCTGATACTACTATCTTCATGTAATCAGGAGAGCTTGCATTTACCAGTGCATCTGATGCCATGTATAATATAACCATGGCTACAATATCAAATATAATGTATACATAGTGCCAGTTACATATTATATTCAAAATAGAACAGTCCCAGAATATGGAGGAGGCAAAGTCCATGTATACTATACAAGATATAAGCCAAGATAAAAGAGTTACGAATACACTAATACACCGATAGGCAGTTGCTATCCCATATAGTGTCATAAGATTAGAATAATATACCTTCTTACCAATCATTATTCCTATTAATATTATTACAGCTATTTTAGCTATATTAAATAGAACACTGGATTTTTTATCTTCTGAATCAGGCCTTAAAATACTAAATATGCCACCAAATATCATACTTAATACCCCAATCCAAAAAATACTTGAAAAAAAGTTTGCTATCGTTAACAATAGAAATATCCTGTACATAAAGTTACTTTTCCCTACAAAAATATACTTTATATCATCTGTCACAGGTATACCACCCCAGAAAAAATTATATAGAATAACAGTACTAGAAAGTAGTGCTATATATGGAGTCAGGCGAATGACAAAATAAAAAAAATACCATGCTATTTCAAGAGCTTTTGTTGGCATCCATTCCAACATGGTATCTTTGTGTGTTCTATCGTCGTTTCTTTCATTATTCATCTTAATTCTTTTAAATTTTTATTTTATTTATATAACTTTCTTATCTAAGAGATTAGAATGCAATAAGTTTTAATTATTTTATTTTGTTAAATAATTTAATTTCTGTAAATTATATTATTAGTTAAATATCTTAATATAATTGATGGTTTCTATCATATGAGAAGCCATGTCTAATGTGGGAGTCTCATGCCCATGCCTGCGAAGTCTTATAGAGCTGTTATAATTGGAAATTGAAGCTATATAACCCGATATAACCTGAAATTAGAATAAGTCTTAATAATTTACAAGAGAATAACCAACTATAATAATTAGTATAGAAGTACTCAACTATTTATAGGATTATTTTCTAATTATAATTTATTTATTTAGAATGTAATTACAAATTTACTATAAGTAAACATATATTATATACATTATATAAATTGAGCTGTTTTAATTGTATTGATATTATTCTCTTTGAATGCATAAACATCAGGAATATTTGAAATTCTAAAAAAATAAAAGTCATCACTGTTTTAGTATTTGAGATACACTTTACATATTTTGTAATATAAGCATGATTTATTAAAATAGAATATTATTTATGCCTTACATATTTAATACTAAAGGTAAATACTGAAAATAAGATTATTTATCATTTACAAAATATATAATAGAAGAATTAGATACTAATAGATACACTACAATAATATTATAAATAGAAATATTTATAATCAAACAATCAGCAGGCCAATACTTCAGATTACACTAAGTAGATATAAATATTGTGGTGACACCACCACTCGGACGGGAGCCCCCGAGGGCGATCCGTCTGCGCGCCAGCTCGCGCGGTGATCCCGCCAAAGCAAAGGCCGGGATCTCTGAATCAGTATATCAACTTCCGACTATTTAACCGGAGCTCTTCCCCCAATTTAGGGGGAGACTCAGGGAAGCATCGACGGCTTAACTTCAGCGCCAGGCCTAACACAACTGCGCCCGAGACTCCGTGTCCGCGCAGGCTTGGGCCGCTCCCTAAAGACAATAAAGAGCTCTCCCCTTTCACTCTCTTCTCTCTCTTGGCTACGTAGCAGGGCGGCGGTGGCGTTACTCCTCGTGAGTACGTCAAATATGTATAAGTATAACACTATATATATTTATAACATGCACTTAATATTTATGTATAATATTATACATAAACAGCTGTATATAACAAATAATATAATTTTATAGAAATTAGAATAAGTCAAGGGTATTCAGTATTTTTGTATTCTATTATTCTGCGCAGAGCACTTGTTTCTTTATTTATATTTACTTAACTCCTTAAGCATACTTATAACGCCATCACAGGACACATCTCTGTTCATTATTAATTCTATACAATGTGACAATTGTTCATTAGACAGTCCTGTGTCTATTATTCTATTTGCTTCCTTTATTATTTCATATTTATTCATTATTTTTTACATAATAATTATTATAAATGAAGTTCATCTCTGCTATACAGACTGCCTGCAATAAGATTGACCCACCTGTTGATTACATTGGGCAGCACCTTGCGAATAGAATAATTCACACCACTCTTATACTAGGTATAATACTGGCACTTATATCAGGATATATTTATAAAGACATATTTATCATGGGATATGTTTATGTATTCAGTAGTATACTCTGTCTAATACTAACAGTGCCAGCCTGGGGCATTTTTAGGAGGAACAAAGTATGTAATGTGTAGAAATAAATAGACAAGTGCATATAGTAACACAGTATAATACGCATTATATACAATTTATAAGAGATATTATATATACCCCAAAACTTAAGAATATTCTACCGAGCAGGCATTCTAAAGTATTTGAAGTTCTTACGCAGATGAGAAAATGGCTTATAATAGTATAGATAGGGTATATTATTTTATCTTTATATAAGGCTATGCATATTTGAATATAATTAATAGTATATATTCGTATAAGTATTAATTTCTGTTTATTTTTTTATTTTACTGCATGCCAGGAGACTCATATATTATTGAGTGCCTAAATAACCTCTTTATACCGCAGATAGCAATAAGTCGGATGAGAATAGTTGAAATAGGAGACGAGTTGTTATATTCCGAAGTATTAACAGATAAAACAGGAAGAATTATGATATTTGACATAATAAATAAAAACAAAGAAAAAAAGAAAGGGATAGTAATAATAGAAAGAGTGGATAGAATACGGAGGGAGCACTATCTGTTTAAGGTAAACACAATTACAAACACAGTTATAAATATAAACAATGTAATGTATGAAATAAGGCATAAAATAGCACATCAGCCGTGCTACAAAGCGTATTATAATAAGAACCAGATAGAGTATGCTGGGTATAGTATGATAAATCATATAAACACAAGTAAGCGCGGCGGGGCTGATTTAGTAAGTAACGATACCGTAGTAAAAGATGAATCACAAAATGTAACCGAAAAAATGCAGTACAGCGTATATCCATGTGAAATGGATAGTAAATCAGAAGAAATAATTAGTATGATAGTTTCAGAGACAAAAGAAAGGAATACATCAATATCCACGCGTATAATAAGCAATAATGGGACAATTAACTATATACTAAGCATCAGTGGGTATAAAATAGACAACGGAATAGAGAAAAGAGTGACAGTGCTTTTTATAACCTCAGGAATAAGCACGGCAATAATCATAAAATACATTAAGATATACAACATATACAGTACATCTGGGATAAAAGAGGCAATTACGTCTGGCCAGCCAAGTCAGTCAAGTGTAGGCGTAAGTGCCACAGGAAAAGGGCCATCTGAGTCTTCTCCTGTAGAAAAGCTTGCTACATTAGAAGATGGCAAGGAGTGCGGCTTGAAAAACAATGAGAGGAGTTCCCGGTATCTCAACTATTTTCTAGAAGATGTGCAGGTGGGTAATATATCAGTACATTCTGCAATGTACTACGATATAATATATCATGTTCTTTTGGAGCACCGGATGCTTTTTCTGTCGCATAGTAATGCAGATCTGGCGAATTATATACAGGCAGTTATTATGTCTATTCTTCCATATCGGTGGAGAGGAATTCTTCTATCGCATATTAGCACGTCATATAAAAAGCTGATTGAGACAACAATTCCATATATTCTTGGGATGACGAGCAGTGCATTTTCAGAAAGCAAGTACATTCCAGACAATACTGTGATTGTTTCTCTTGATGAAAACCGGATATACATACATAATAAGGCAGAAGACCGAAGAATGTTTAAGAAGCTCTACAAAAACATGGACGGGAGGCGGTCTCTACCATTCTACCATAAAATAATCAAGAAGATGAGCCACGCCTGGCCTGGGCTGAAGGAAGAAATGAATATTTTAATGGAAATAATCAGCACAGAGGTGTCTACAGCACGGGAGAAAGTAATCCAGCATATGGTTCAGCAGGGTAATAAAAGAGGGTTAAGAGACTTCATAAACACAAATAATTACGCCCGAGAAATACTTATGCATCTCCGCGCAAGCAAAGGATTTTACAAAGAATTCATTGGAACATCACTTTACAATGAAGGCATACAGAACGAGTATCTAAGAGAAGTAAAAAGGCTAGGCCTTACTGAGGAGCATATAGTCACTATTATGTGGATACTTATGTGTACAGCACTAGAGGGCATACAGCCAAAGAGAGACATTGGTAGAATTATTTTTATTATAGAGGCGTATGTTAATAAATATGTGGGAACTGCATACCAGGCAGCAGATGCATTGTTGGTAAGTTTATTTTGCCTTCTTTCATACTTAGACATGTATGATGTGATAATGCACACGTGCTTTGCCCTGCAGGAGAAAGGAATGTCAGTTACAGACGACATGTGCAGTGCACTAATGCCAGCTATATCTACGGAAGATTTGTGTGCACTGCGGAAAAGTGGTGCAGTATTTATGCCATGGAATAAAAAAAAGAAGTTGGCCGCCCGCAAAGAGAGTATTCAAATTCAAATAAGTGCTCTGATAGTGCAGAAGTGTTACCAAGGGATAGTTCTTATAGTAGTAAAACACAAGAAAGAGGGCATGCCGATAAATCACAGCCAGACCATGCTATTCCTCATACTATACAGATATCAGAGGAAGATTTATGGGATAAGTTATCATTTACACATGCACATATTCTGGATACACTGCAAAGATATGTCTGTATAAGCGAAGAGCATATGAAAGAAGAGGATCGGGCATACATTCAAGTACTTTATCGGGCATTTGATGTGTATGAGCTGCCATACTAGTAGTAATTATAAATAAATGTAGATTGTAATAGAATGAAATCAGAGCATATTATAGCCCGAAATATTCTAGTGTTTCAAGTTATTTCGCTGTGCTGTGTGCTATTTGGTTGTGTGGGTTATAATTTTATCAGTTATAAAATCTCAAATATATAATATCTAAGTCCAAGTGCTTTTTATTAATCCTATGCCATGCATTTCATATGTTTAATAGCCATTAGACCTATCATTCTTCATATCTCCTTAGGCAAAGCCATTGATATCCTCCATGCTACTGTTAGAACAAGGGTTCTCTGCTGTAAGGCCAGGTGTAGTAGACCTATTAAGAAGGGTGGCTGTTGTAATTAAACCAGTAATAAATGCAGCCGCCGCCATAACTGAACGAGTAGTTGCCTTTTTCGCAGAGATGATTCTATCCAAATTTATAACTTTTTGAAGACCCGTTGCACCTTTTACAGGCTTCTTGTAATCAAACACAAGGTTCTTATAGAGTTCTACTCGATCCATAATGTAATTTCTAGCTGTATCAGGGGAATTCGCATGTTTTTCTAAGGCTTTATTCAGGCGAGCATCGATTGGCTCATTTTTGTACTTAAATGATGATGGATCTTTAATTTTTGGTACGCTAGCATCCCAGAATAGTGTGTTTGATATAAATGAATCACAGTCAACATACTTTTCACTGTCTTTTGTTATTTCTCTTATAGATTTAAATACCTTGCATACCAGCTTTCTGTCTATGTATAACCTTCGCAATAATTGCTCTTCATACTCTGAAAGGGTAAACTCCTTCTTCTTTCCTCCATTTTTATCATAATAATCAGCTATTTCCCAGCGGTATTTCATCAATAGAGCAAGTGCATAGTCAAGATGAGTCATGCCGTCCCTTCTTCTCTCAAACAAGTCGATCTCTTCTATTGCTAGCCTAGTAGACACACATAGATTAACTGTAAATACTTTGTTAATATCATCTAGTACATCACTCAGCATAGAACTAGTAAATAGTTTTTCATTTATTATCTGTGCTGCATATGTAAGATAGTAATGCCTATTGATATCCTTATGTGAAAGCACATAATAATACCATTTGAAAACTTTTAGTAGTGTATGATTCATCTGGGATATTAACTTCTGATTAAGTAATAATTTCTTGGATAAGTCTATGTATTTTTGAACATTTTGGGTTTTTTTATATTTATTGTCAATATACATTATACCCGTCTGTATAGTACTAAAGCGAATTATACAATTGTCCACGATTGCAGATCCGATTTCTATCAGGAGATTGTTATATGTCGTATCAGTTATTCCACTTACTATATATTTTGTGTTTTTAATCAGTATTTTCTGTAATATGGATGCCAATTCATCGCCAGATAGTTTTATTGTTTGGCCATTAAATTGGCCAAAATAATCATCTATTTCATTAGAAATTGCTTCTTCATCAATATTCATTACTAGTTTAAGTTTTTCTAGTTCTTCTAGTTCATTGTTCTCGCATATATTTTCAAATACTTTAGGCAGAACATATAGGTGTACTTCATCTCCAAAGATATGTCGTGGGTTATTGCTCAGATTTTTAACTGTGTATTCTGGTTCAGCTGCTTGTGAAGTATCAGAAGCATTTCTAGAAATATTACTATTGTTTAACGACATACTTACTGCCATATTCATTATTTTAATTTAAAATAAATTTTTTACCTTAAATACTCAAAGTTTCCTTTATGCCTATAAAAAATGTAAGGCAAGAATAATATTTTATTTTTAATAAATCATGCATAGTTCTTGTTGGTTTGGATAGTATAATCCAGAATAGCAATGGTTGAGTATGATGTTAATATATGTATGCACATCATTTGTGATGGGGGCAAGCGCATTGCCATCATAAATAATTGGAGTAGAAACTATATAAAGGGTTTTGTATTTCAATAAAGAATAAGTTTTCGTATGTCTATGCCTTCAAGGAAAAAACAGCTGTTCTCAAATATAAAAATATAAGCTGAATTGGCTTTTATTAATCCTATAGAATACTATTCATATGGTTAATGGCTGTTAGAGCGATATCTTTGTTCACTTTGGTGGCCAATGCTGCTAGCATTATCCATAACACGGCCATTACAAGAATCTGATATTGCAAGAGATCCTAGAGATATACTTCGATAAACAGATGTTATAATAGCACCCGGGAAAATTATAGCCAGTATTGCCGTAGGCCTCATAAGCTTTTTTTTCATATAGGCACTTTGAATTAAATTCTGTAGTTGGTTACTTCCCTTTGTCTCATTGTTTGAGTTTATATGATCAGCTATAAGACTTTTGTAGAGGTCTACTCGATCTAAAATATATCTATTGACTTTAAAATGTGAATTTTCATATTTTTTCATGGCTTTATCCAAGCTGTCATGAATTTTCTCATTTTCGTATGTAATGGAAGATGGATCTATAACATTTAGCTCCTCGTCATAGGTAGTTTGTAAATATGATCCAAGCATAGCACTAGGAATGTACTTTTCGCAGTCTTCTGTTATTTCTTTTATAGACTGAAGCGCATCACGAACAGTTTTTCTATCTGTGTATAACTGCTGTAGCAATTGCTCTTCATACTCTGAAAGGATAAACTCTTTCTTCTTTCCTCCATTTTCATCATAATAATCAGCTATTTCCCAGCGGTATTTCATCAATAGAGCAAGTGCATAGTCAAGATGAGTCATACCATCTAATCTATCGGAAAATAAGTCAATTTTCTTTGGCTCTCCTTCCGTGCCCATTTTCATATTAGCTGTAAAGTTTGTAAGAATGCCATCTAGTGTTTCGCTTAGTATAAAACTATTGAACAGATTCTCATTCATTACTTGTGCTGTGTATGTGAGATAGTTATGTGGATTAATGCCCTTGTGTAGAAGTATATATTTATACCACTTAGTAAGCTTTTCTAGTCCGAACTTTATTTCTTGTTCTAAAATTTCATCGGATATTAATTCCTTACTTAGGTCTATATATGCTTGTACTGGGTGTGCCATTTTATATTTATCATCACGGAAGAGAAGGCGTATATTTGTAGTGCTATTAAACACTATACGGTTCTCTGTAATTAGAGATCCCATTTCTTTCATGTGATTATTACATGTTGTATCAGTTACTCCATCTACTTTATATTTTATGTTTTTAATCAATATTTTTTGTACTATAGAAGTTAACTCCTCTTCAGATATATGCAATGGTTGGCTGTTAAATTGGCCAAAGTACTTGTCTACTTCTTCAAACATTGCTTTTTTATTCATTTCCATGGATATCTTGGCATCTTTCATTTCAATATTTTGGCATACACCTTCAAATACTTTAGGTAGAACATACATATATATCTCATCTCCATTGATTTTTTCTTGTGTGTTGCCTAATTGTCTAACTGCATAGTCTGGGCTAACTACAAGTGGATTGTTTTTTATGCTTCGTGGAATATGTATGTGGGTCAGTCTCTTGCGTATTGCCCTAAGTGTATTCATTATTTAATTAAAAACAAATTTTTAGTATAAATGCCTGAATTTCCTTTTACAGCTATTAAAAACATAAAAGGCAACCAATTTTGATTTTTGATTATATTACAAAATATTTTATTATCAGGTGGTTTTTATAATTATATGATATTTTCTTGGTACAAAATGCTTTATGTTTAATTTCTAATATATCTCTTATGCTGTTTCATTTAAAGAAGAGAAAATTCTATTATAATGCATAATATAAGTATAATTTATTTAAAAATAGAATTGTTTATCCTTTACATAACACGATAAGAATATTTATATAGGATTTTCTAGAAATACGCATAAATAGCACATAAACCTACCAAGTGAATGAAGAGCATACTTTATTAAATATTTCACTGGGTATAAGAATGGAATAAATCAGAAATAACCCGAATTAAAATAATTTTAGTGTACGCTTTTATTTTTATTAAACTAATTTATGTAACGCATAAATAATATTTTATTTTTAATATAAATTATGCATAGTTCACATATTATGTAGCTGTTTCTCATACAATTTAAACAAAACAGAATATTTCTATTATTATGAGAAAATATACTATAATAACACACATAGACATATTTATACATTTATACGATAAAGAACCCCATAAGCCACATATGAAGCAAATATAGTACCACTCTTAGCATAGTAAGGAATTCATGCATAGAGATGTTCTGGTGTAAGATAAGTACTGATATAGAGTAAAGTACATGCTCTTATAATACAACATAGTGTATACTATACAGAGGGGATGTATTATAAGCTTTAGTAAAAATATTAGAGGTCTGTAATAGTATGAATATACATAGCAGGGCTAGTCTAAAAAGCACAGAATGAATATTTATACAGACCATTGTTATAAAACACTAAGATATAGCAGTTTACATTCTTCTCACTCCAGATGTTCCCTCTCTAATGTATGTCTGGAACAGAACATTTGCATTGTGATACATTCCATCTTTCAGAGACACCACGACAAACTGCGATCCAACAAACTCATTCTGTATCATGCGCCCCATGGCTTCAGTGTGTGATGCATCAAGAGCTGCATCGATCTCATCAAGAATGTATAATGGAGACGGCTTTGTTTTAAGAAGGGCAAATATCAAGCTGAGTGCACAGAGAGATCTCTGCCCACCACTCAGTTCAGTAAGACCTTTCTTCCATGTGCCTATCTTTACATGCAATTCTACCCCGTGCATCACAGACCCATTAACACTCTCTAGCTTTGCATCAGCATTTGGAATGAAGTATTTAATATACCGTCCGATTCTTTTGTTAACAGAATGAAAGATTTCTTCTATAGTTTCAGTCTCTGCAGTATTTAACTTCTTCAAAGACTCTTCAATTGTTTCTTTGTCGATTTGAAGCTTTTTGATTCTTTCTTTCAGCTCCAGCTCAATTTCCTCATTCTTCTGCAGTATTTCAATGTTTTTTTTGTTTATATCCTTTCTTGGGATGGTTCGGATATAATTCAACTCTTCCTGAATTTGCAGAAGCTCGGTTTCTAATTCAGCTTTTGTCTTTTTACTTCTTGCTTTTCTGTCGCCTAGTGTGACATTTTCTATTTTCTTGTACCGTATTTCGTGCTTAATTTTTTCTTTTTTGATTTGGTCAATATCCATTTCTATTCTTCTTCTTTCTTTTATCTGAATAGACCTTCTTGCTCGATTCACTTCATTGTTTTTTATGCCTTCAAACTTTAATGCTTCGTCTCTTTTGATTTCTTCTTTCAACTGCTCCTCTCTCTTCTTTGCTTCTTTCAGTTTCTCAGATATTTCCTTAAGCCTTTCTGCATTTTTTTCTTTCTCTGCATACTTAGCAGACAAGCTGTTCTTCACTTCAGTAAGGCGATGGATCTTTTGTGTAAGCCCCTTTATCTCATCTTCCTGCACCGTTTCCCTGCCCAGTGCATCTATCTCTGCTTTTGTCTGAGCAGCGTGTTTGAGAAGTTCTTGTTCATGGGCAAGCAGCTTAAGATACTCTTGGCTTTCTGAAAGCTCTTTGAATGAGCATTGCTGTATAATGGCCCGTGCTAATTTCTCTTCTTTTTGAAGAGTAAGAAGATCAGCCTTCTTTGTTGTTTTGTTGAAGCGATACTTGTTCCTGTCTATGCTTCCTCCAGTGATTGTTCCTCTTTTATCAAATAGCTCGCCGTCTACAGTAACTGAAGTAATGCCCTCGGCGTCTCTTAGCTTAATAGCAGTAGACCTTTCTTTACTTAAAATATAGCCTCCTAGTAAATACTCCAAGGCCTTTTTAATCTCTGCTGGATAGTTCACTGCTTCTATTAGAGGAATACTTCCATACTCCCTCGCCCGGTCTTCTTTTTTAGGCTCTATCCGACGACCCACGATTTTGTTCAGCGGAATCACATCTATCCGTCTGCCTTCTCTGGAAACCTCTTCAATTACGCTCTTTCCAACTGCCTCGTTCTCAACAACCAAGTATTCCTTCCGCGCGCCCAGAACCACACCCACACTGACCTCATGCCGCACGTCAATTATCTCAATTAATTCTTTTACTTTCCCATAAACACCGTCTCGCACAGGATAGCCCAGCTCTCTTTTCATCCGATCAATTTCTCTTCTTATTTCATCAAGAGATCTTCCAGGATGCTTTTTATGCGCTTCAATATTGGCTCTAGCCCTTTCTTCTGACATGCCCTGTCGCTTAACCAACTCGCACTTCTCTTGCACTCTTAAGAGATCTTTAGAGATATCATCTAGCTGTGTGCTGAGCCCTTCTCGTTTCCTCTCTTTTGACAGACTATCTCTCTGTCGATCTGCCTGCATTAGTGCACTTTCTTTTGCCTCTAGCCTAGTAAGTGTTCGCTCTATTTCAGCCTTCTTATCATCGCTATCTGCTGTATTGGACTTGGACTTTTCTGTTCCTAATACCGACTTTTCCTCTATAGTGTTTTCCCTCTGATCATCTTCTTCATGTACCTGCATACTCTTTACTATTTCTTCATAAGCTGCGAGTATTCTTTCTATTTCTTTCTCTTTCTTGTTGATCAACTTCTGTGCAGCCTGGGCCTCTTCTTCCTCAACGTCTATCATTAATTTGGCCATCTCCCTATTTCTGCTGTCTATTCTTTCCTGAATGCCAGCTATGTCCACATCTACTACATCCACATCTACAATTTCTCTGGTTTTCTCTTCTATTTCTTTTTCTATTTCATACAAGCGCCTCTGGATTCCTTCTCTTTCTTCAATTGCCTCTTCAGCCTCTTTATACTCCAGAGAGCTCTTGCACTTAACAAGCGCGGCTTCAAGCGCTAGTTTCTTCTCTGCTGCCTCCTTGTGTGCATAGTAATCATCTCTCTCCTTTCTCAATCTTTCTAAAAATGGAAATATTGTTTTAGAGAGTGTGTCTTTTGTTTCCAGAAGCTTTTTTTGCTTCTTTTCTAGAGTGCTGTACGCCTTGTACTTTTCTGTCCTGTACACACTTGTACCAGAACACTCTTCTAAAAGCGTCAGAAATTGCGTGCTTTTCATTGACAATATTCGACTGACCCGGCCCTGCATGACTATAAAGTACGGCGCCTGCTTTTCTACTCTGCCGCCGCCTGGGGTATACCCAGCCTTGCTAGAAGATAGACCCACACACTGCAGCAGACGAGTAACCGTCTTGGTACTTACATTGTGATCATTAAGAAGATATTTTGTCTTCCCGTCCTCTGTTATTACTCTGGTTAACTTTATTGTGTCAACCTCTGTATATCCTATTGGGCCCCGCTCTTTCTCTTTATTGTTGAAGACCAAGGAAACCTTTGCTGACCCGCTCGTGGTCTTTGACTGTTTGAATATCAAATCTTTCATACTGCTGCTCCTTAAAAGACGAGGAGTATCTACACCAAGCACAAAGCAAATGGCATCAAGAATATTGCTTTTTCCTGTTCCATTTAACCCGGTTATTGCTGTAAATGACTTGTCCATGGGACTTATCACCGTTCTTGTTCCATAACTTTTGAATCCTTCTACCTCAATGCTTTCCAAATGCATTAAAATTTTATTTACGAATGCTTCTTGAATACTTTTGTAGTCTTATTTTATGGTACAACAAGAATGGGCTTGATTCGTTGTTTATTTCTAAGTTAGGAAATATTCTGAAGAATTCCTCTGAAGAGCTGTCTCTTTCTGATAAAACTGTTATTTGCTTTAACTGTAAAAAAGTAAATATTCCTGTAGTGAATTGTACTGTGAGAGTAAATAAAAATGAATTCTTTGTCACTTGCACAAAGTGCCGGGAAACAACCAAATTTCCCATAGGATCTATCTATAAGAATGTTTATGTAAGAGAGTCATATGACATAGATGCATTTCTAGCCGGAATATAGTCTAAAGTATAAAGTAAGTGTTTACAGTGTAAATATAGACTAATGTAGAATTAAGTTGTCTCTGGTAGTTCTTTCTATAATAAATTATTTAATTAATATTTAGTGGTGCATTTGAATAGTAAAATATATAAAGAACATGGAATGATTTATAAAAAAGTAAGAATGTAACAGGCATAAAATTATAATATCATTTAGTAAAGTATCTACAATTGACTTAGAAGGATCAATCAGAAATAAAGCATAGGAAAAATGCCAAACAACTTACCATAATAAGCAAACACGCGCGCATTCGAATAATAATAATGTCTTTTAGCACAGAATCCATTGTGGACTCAGAGGACATAAGCAAATCCGTATGGCCTGAATTATTTAAATTTTGGGTTGAATGATTTAGATGTATTGAGCGATTTGAAGTATCATTAGCACAAGACAGCACGAATATGTGTTTTTTTATTCTATTTGTGACGTATTCTTTCTCTTCTCTGGTGAGATCATTCTTTATTAAGAATCTGTGGAGTCTATTATTAATAGCTTTTATTCTTTGCTGTAAAGAGTAATAACTAGAATTATTTATGGAATTTGGATCGACAAAATATCGTGTGTATGTGTTTGGTGTGAATTCACTACTAGCATCTGAGGCGGCATAGATTATATTGTGAAGTTCTTGCAGTATATTATGTATGCGGTCCTTGTCCCTGTAAAGCTGCCTAAGAAGATGTGTATCTTGCACAGTTAGGATATGAGATAGTTCTGAATTGCTGATAGAGTGTATTCTGCGTAGAACCCATTTGTGCTCTAGTAGCAAGTATATTGCATAATCTAAATTTGTCACACCATTTGGTCTTATAGCAAATATATTTACTGTCTCTGGTATATATTTTTCTTTATTCAGCCTTTCTATAAATACAATAAGAACAGGCTTTAAGACACTGAACCAATAGAGTGACACACACAGCTTCTCCTGTAATATATTATCTGTGTTTGTGCAATACGTGTTCAGTATAGTATTAAAAGATGATTTATGTTGTGATTGCAGGATCTTGTTTTGTGTACAGTTAGAAGAATCTGTTTCCTGAAAACTTGCTGAGTTTTCATCTGTAAACGCGCAGCCCAGTGCTTTTAGACTATTTCGAGTTATATCAGGATCTTCTTTATTTGGAAGAGTCTCTTCTTTAATCTGGTTCATTATAAAACTTTTAGTAACCGGAAATAAATCTATATGTAGATATTGTTTGCATAATCGTATATAAGCCCATATAAACAACTCAGAAGAACAAATATGTATTTAACATAGCACGAAATATTCATAGACAAGATATGTTAAATGGTTTGTATATAACCCGAAATAATATTATGAATACTCTCAAAAATTATAATTTATTCTGGAATAGTTATAGAGTGTTTATAATTGAAAATAAGTAAAATTATTTTTAATTTCAGCTAGTTAATCCGAAGCAGCCCGTGTAATTAAATACATGAATATATTCAATGAATTGTTTAAGCACATTTATAAATTAATTATGTACGTATCCAGTTCTAGCTAAATTAAAAATATAATAAAGTGCATATAATCCAGTAGGAATCCAGTATGCTAAGAGTATTTCTGGCAATAATTTTCATGCAGGTGTATTTTTATGAATTATTGATTTTTGTTTGTTTTTACGCTTTTTAGATGTTTATTATTTCCCTGGGCGTTTGTTTACATTAAGATATTTTGCTGTTTTTGTTTTTATTTTTATATTGTTTTGTTTGTTTTAGACTGTCACTCTTTGTTTGTTTCTTGTATTTATGATATTCATCTATCATTTTTAGTGTATAAATATGTGCAGAAGAGAGTTTGCACATGGTAAAGTTGTCCTTCATTGGAACAAGTATTATTTTACTTATACTTGCAGCAAGACACAGTGTGTGCATTAAGAACGAGGAAATTAACAGAAACAGAATTTGGGACCTCAGAAGTAAAAAGCCATCTCCTGATGTATCTAAGAACAATATGTATAGTCCGCTTACTACAACTGAAAAAAATACTAAACCAGATTTTTTAAAAAGTGTTCACATTGCATCTTCTATTCCTATGGATGTTCAGGTCATAGATGACAACACAGATTACATCACAGTGCACATATCATTAAGAAACTATATGATGCTTGAGTGCATAGACAAACTTAACATTTTCAGTGATGAAATGGTTGGAATTGAATTTTCTGCTAGCACTCTTAAACGGATTAAAGGTCTTCACCTGACTCTTCTTCCCATTAATACAGATGTAGAGGTTGAAAAGATTTTATTCTCACCAGAAGAAAATATAATTGGTATGCTGAT
Organism: Nematocida parisii ERTm1; assembly: GCF_000250985.1. Lineage (NCBI taxonomy): Eukaryota > Fungi > Microsporidia > Nematocida > Nematocida parisii. The sequence continues at coordinate 122,592 of NW_013524646.1, read as the reverse complement.
CCCTATGAATAGTATCATAAAATACTTTACTTTTGCTCTGAAAAATATGTTTAATAATAATGCTTGCATGACCTTTGATGATTTAAAGTGCACAGTGAAGCCAGAGCACAGAAGGATTACCATACAGCTGCGCAAGGAGTACTTCATCCCTACCTTTGATATGGCTAAGGACACAACTACGATCATAAACCAGCATGTGCGCTATCCAGACTCTCTGATGGTAGAATACAGTATAGAGAAGCATGATCCAATCCAGAACGTTCTATACAAGAACAATATATGTGTAAAAAAATTAATTCCAGATTTTATGTCGACAAGCCTCTTTAATTACTCTCAGCAAAATGAAATGCCCAAAATAAAGTATATTGACATTGACACAGCGAACCTTCAAAGCATTCTGTTTTCCAAGATGGTAGAAGCTTTCATGGACAGAAAATTGATTAATACCGTGCTGCTAAAGAAATTCAAGAGCAAGTCAGCAAACAAGAATCTGTGCTCTGATAAACCTACTTATTCATTCAACAAAAATGGAGCTATCATTAACTCCGAGAGTGTATTTGTCACAAAGACCAACCTAGAGAAGAATATGTACAACCTGGGTCTGGGCGATATTATTCCAAGTAAGTATTTAGAAACACCCAACAAAATGCATATAAAGGAGATGGCCCCAGAATTTTCAAATCAATACGGGGAGATCACTATCGCACACATCTTCGATGAAAAGTGCAAGTATGATGCAAATAACATTGAATCATTAGAAATCCTTATGTTTGCACTGCAATCGCTGATAATTGAAGTATCTCAGCTGCCACTAGATAAGAAGACATACAGAGATATAACAAATATCCAGCAAGTGATTGAGCCGGGCATTGCATATGCAATTAAGAACAGAGAAAACCACAAGATTCTATCCTCATCTATTTACTACTACGTTGTGCAGGTTTTATACGGAACTCACAAGTTAAAGATAAACTATGAGAAAATCCTTGGATACCTCGCATACATTGATGCACACTCACCCTTCATAAAGAAGAATGCTTCAAAGCAGGATCTTGAAAAGATAATTATTGCATCTCCTGCACTTTGCAACAACTTCAAGAAGGTCATTCTGGGATGTTCATGTGGCGAGCAGGTGTATGAGCACAGTAGGTGTACTGTAAGCAAGATCCCACACAACTCAATTGTAGTGTGGAACACAAACACTGAGTGTGCCCAGGCCGATAGAGTGCAGGTCATTGGGTGTGCCTGCATTGAAGAATTGCTAAAATCACACTGCAATGACAATGACTGCTTTATAGATAAATTCACTGGAGAGTGCCCTGTGGATGAAAAAGGTAATGTTAACAAAAACATAGGTTCAAAGAACTCTGGCAAAAACAAGTCTAAGAAATCAGCTGGTGTATTTGTTAAGAAGGCTAAGGCAGATGATTCTAGCTCATTCAGCTCAGGAACAAAAACCGTTATAAGTATGGTGGCAATAGCCTTTGCTATAATAAGTATATGCTCATCTGTATACTATATTTTCTTTGTCTAATAATCAAATAAATGTGATTGTATATCTTAATAATAACTGCATTATAGACTTCTGGTATAGTTTTAAATATTTTTGCTACACCATTCTTCATAACATCTGTTCTAGAATAGCAACTTTTTCCTGTATAAAGTAATTGAATAAAGTAGAGTGGAGTGTTTATATCAGCTTGTGCATTGCGTGAATTACACGCCGTCCACTTTTATAGCACTGATCCTGCCAAAGTACGTATCCATGGTGTTGTAGAATGTTTGGGCGTGTAAACACAGCAGTGGATATTATTGGAGGGTTTTATATTAAATGTATGTGAGAAAGTGAAAGAAACACATATATAGGCTGCTACATTGTGTGAGCTGGTATATTTAAAGAAATGGAAGAGCAAAGATACAATGATAGCAGCATACAGCATAGTTCTATTTCTTGGCATTTGTCTAGCCAAAAGGCATATTGTCCTGCTTAAAGACGACCTCTCTGCAGAAAGCATTCAAAGCCATGAAGAGTGGATAAAAGCCAGTAATATTCCAGAGCATACTATTAAAGGGTTTGGTGTGGGTGGATTAAAAGGATATACCGCAGACATTTCAGAAAGCGAGGCGGCACAGCTTAGAAAAAGAAGCGATGTGCTTGTGGTTGAAGAGAATAAAGAGTATACAATTCAGCTGAGCATGGGCGAGTCTCTGTCGGCAGGAATGCCCGACCTTATGCTCACTCGAGAGGAGTACAAGCTATTATATGCTCCTTCAGAGGTCAGCCCAAGCACAATTTCAATTTCTACAGAGCATAATAGGGAAGATCTATCTGCGCACGCCAATGTATTAAAAGGGAGAAGGCACTTCAGAAAGAATCCAGTTAAAAAAATATTCCGGAAGCATAGAAACAAGCCGCATCCACTTTTTAAATTCAGTTCAAGAAGATTTTCTTCTACCCAAAGAATCAAGTCAAAGCCCATTAGCATTACTCCAATGCCCATCCCACACACCAGAGAGCTGACAGGAGAGAAAGAGTATGCAGCAGCAATAAAGAAGCTGCACTATCCATTCACAGCCAGCAACTTAAAAGCAAGAGTGGATACTCCGTGGGGGCTGAGCCGGCTAGCACAGGGCAGCAAGATATATAGCGAAGACACTTTTGTATATCCAAAAAGTGCAGGCAGTGGGGTTTATGTATACGTGTTGGACACAGGGATAGAGGACACACACGATGAGCTAAAGGGTAGAGTAAAGAAGGGGATAAATATTGTTGGCGGAAACCTTGATGCAATGGATGACCATGGCCACGGCACACACTGTGCAGGAATAATTGGAGGCAAGACAGTTGGCGTTGCTTCTAATGCAACGCTAATTCCTGTAAAGATATTAACCGATGAGGGAAAGGGAAGCACAGAATATGCAGTTTTAGGATTAATATATGCAATGAAGTCACATCACCAGAGAATTAAAACAGAAAAGCACCCAAAGGCTATAATCAACATGAGCCTTGGCGGGGTTAAGAGTGAAGTACTAAAGGAGATAGCAAAAAAAGCAGTAGGCACGGGACTCGTAATAATAGCAGCAGGGGGCAACAATGCTTCTAATGCATGTGAGTATTCTCCTGCCTCAATTACGAAGGTAATTACTGTAGGAGCTATTGACAAAAATGATGAAATTGCAGAGTTTAGCAATACTGGTCCCTGTGTAGATGTATATGCACCAGGAGTTGGAATACGAAGTTCATTCCTAAATAATACCATGCGAGAACTATCTGGAACATCAATGGCAGCCCCCCATGTTGCAGGATTAGCTGCCCTATATTTAGGAGAATCTTACCAATCTCCAGAGGATCTAAAGATGCTTATTAAAACCGATGCATTTAAGTCAGATCTAATTAAAATAGCATCTGCTAAGGTACTTAACCTGCGCCTTGAATAAATACAAGTACATTTAGCAATTTTCATATAAACTTACTAACAGACTGATATAATATGTAATAAATTGTTTAATATGAATTCTAGGGCATCATATTGAATTTCGGGTTTGGCACGTTGGCTGTGTAATATTTTACAATTTTCTAGGATGTCTCCAGTGTATAGCAGAAGTCTATTAAACTCAGAAGCAATCGTTATTTTTATTATTTGGGCTATTTGTTTTCTATTGATTTATATTTGTCCGAAATCATTGTTTTTTACTATTTTAATATAATTATTACAAGAACAGATCTGGAAAGATTTAAATTCTATTTATAATTTTTAGATAAATTTTCAGGGACCGGCATACACGCAGCAGAGACACTCAAGTGTGAATGGTCTGATACAGAACAGAAAAAACAATGAACACGCAACATTTCATAAATTAGCATCTAATGTTGTATTGTTAAGTCTACAAGCATTCCTATATAGCTCGAAAAATAATTCTTACATATATATCAGTGTTTATTTATATGGATATCTCTACAGAGCGCAGATAATATCATAGATGGTGGGCAGTGTGTGCCCTTGGCTATAGAAATATTTTCAATAGACTATTTATGGTTAGTATATGACATTTTTTAGCTTTAGCTGTCTGCAAGCCTCATCAATGTCTGCCACGGTAATGGGTTTTTTATGCATTCTTTCTTTGAACATTCCCTTAATGTCTGGGTTTATTTGACTCTTTTTTGATTTTAGTGCATTTATTTTACTGGCTATGCTGATAATATCGAATACTATTTCGCATGCAAGAAACCCAAGGACATCTAATAGGTCATCTTTCATTTTATACTGTGTATTGAGGAATTCTTTGAATCTCTTCCCTTTTCTAAAGGTAAAAGAAGCCTGCCTGCACTCTGTGAAGTCCAAATACTCCTCCTTAGACATCCCTTCTGTCATTTTGTCAATTATATACAATCTGCCGTGTGTGTGCTCTGGCATTTCATATACATGTTTTGGGAGCCAATTGTATCTTAGCCTTGTCTCTGACGCAGCCCGCAGCGAAATTGCATCTTTATTAACTTTGTTACGCACGTCTTTAAAGATGATATAGTTGGACAGCTTTTTTACTCTGTGCGGATTGTTTCTCATAAGGAACACTATGTCTTCTATGTTGATTTTCTTGCTGCCTTTCATCTTTGATACTTTGTGTGCATTACTAAGTAACAATTTTAACTGCACATATATTATTTGCTCCATGTAGGTGCTGGATTCTTTATTGGGAATGCGAACGTCGCCACAGGTATACATCATCGCTTCAATTTCCTGTGAATAAAGAGTCTGACCTTTTTCCTGGTTATCTCGCACAGTAAAACCATACTCTGTCTTGCTTGTCGACATAAAACTTTAAAAAACAAAGTGCAAATAGGCTGCTTGCACTGAAGAAAAGAAGGCCGCATTAAAATAAAGAAGCATCAACAGAGCGTACGCAGGGCATCTTATTCATCTTCTGCAGAACAATACCTTGGGTAAATGCTACTGCTCAGAAGACAATCATAATGATAGAATTGGCTGCACCCGCATCAGCTATTCACAAAAGAATAATGTGTGGTATGCGGTGCTCTAAACCATTCAAGACACCGCTAGTATATAGAAAGCATTTGTAAAATGTGACAGGTATAGAAATATTTTTAGCTAATTAAAAAGAAGATTATAGAATACATGCATTAATGCATTTTAAAAGAGCATAAAATAATGTACATATAGCTGTGGTATGCAAAATAATAAAATTGTTTTTCATATATTAATAAAAGGATACATTTCAATAAAATGCAAAAATAAACTGTATACTATAGAAAGCACATTTATTTTATATTTCTTCTGGGTGCACAGAACATGTGCTCTTTCATAAATAATCTTTGTATTTAAGCAATCACTAATTAATAATAGCCACTGAAAATGCTTTGGCACTTTCCATCATATTCTTTCATTGATAAATATGACTACACCACACGCTGATAGAACTGCCAGATGGGATAAAAGAGCCCAATACGAAAACTCATAGAGAACATTTCGGGCAATAAACATAATAGCCATCAGGGTCATAATACCTATAAGAATTTTTCGGAATATTTTCCTTTCTTTTTTTATCACCCGAGTGGACGCCTTCTTTGGATCAAATATATCCCCAAGTATTTTGTTCTGCTCTATATACGTATGAAATATGCTATTGTTCAGATAGTCATGCTCTGTTCCTATCCAGTTGCAGGAAAGTATTACAGGATTCATTCTGGCTAGCTCGGCCACTGCATCTGGGGAGTCTTCTAGCACCCGGGTGAGGCTTTTAAAGAGCTTTTTGTCTTTCTTGTTCATTATTTCTGAGAGAACAGAGTGCTCTAGTCTGTAGTAATAAATATTTTTAATATGGCACTTCATGTTTGGGTCTGCAACATTCTTCCTGGATACTGCTATGACACTTGGATTGGTAGTAGTAACTGTAAACCTGTGCAGATTGATGCATTCCGAGAGATATACAACTCCTTTGCAAACTATGCCAATCGAAATGTGGTCATCTGCTTCAGGAACAGTTGCTGCTTCAGCAGGAATAACAATCGCCAGAATAATGTCTCTTTTTTTATTAAGAGATTCAAATATAAGGCTTAGGTACGTGCGCATGCTTATTGGGTCTCTGTCTAGCAGATCCACTTGTTTATCCACGTACCCATCTCGAATAAGAGAAATGCATCCTGTTGCAATTGACATTCATAACAAATATAGTTTTTCATTTATTTTGTAATGGACTTCAACAGGGAAAGTGAAGTGCGCGAGCTGGAAAGAAGGTTTAACGATTCAATAGAACTATGCGATAATTCATCAAAGGACAGGAAAAAGGCGCGCGATGCGCATCCATTCCGGGTGAAGTATGAAAGCTCTCGGGATGAAAAGATACACAATGTAGAGCAGGAGCTGTTCCGTTTAAAGGAAATGCAGAGCAGGGTACTTGGCATTCAGGAGACAATCGAGGAGACAATAGAAAAAGAAGTGAAAAAGTCAAAAGAAAAGGAAATAAAAGAGCTGAAAAATAAATATAAAGCGAGGCTACTGGAGATAGAGGCACTGTACAAAGAAAAAGAAAAGGAGATAAAGCGGGACTACGAGCAGAAAATGGAAAAGATCATACAAAAGTTGAAAGAAAAGGCGAAGGAAACAATAAAACTGAAAGTTGCCGAGGAGGTGCAGGAGCTAAAGAAGCATCTAGAAAAAAGAGTACTGGAAGTCAAGCTGCGAGATAAAGCAGTGATAGACAAATTATCTCAGATGTATATAGACTTAAAAGAAAAGTACAAAAGAGATGTGCAAAAGATACACAATACAGATGCATAAATAAAGATTTCTAGAAGTATAATTGAATAGATACATCTGTGCGCATAAACCAACCCCCCTACAGCTTTCCTGCTATAATAAAATCAAAAAGTCAAAATTGTATGTGCTAGTGTCTTTTTAGATATATTACAGTGTTTAATAATATTAAATGGTTTGTATGTAACCTAAACTATACTCAGAATGTGCAAGGTATATCATAATTCCTTAGTAGAAGAGTTTAATTTTTTTGAAATGTGATTGCCAATTGATAAAGCTAATAATTATGCTGTATCCAAATGTTCAATAAATATACAATCTTTAAGTAATCACCTTTACTAGTTAAATCATCTATTGTTGGCTGTGTTTCACTGAACATTTCAATTTACTAACGTAATTAATGCGTTTAGTTCGTTAATTATTCTATTCTATTATTTTCTTTGCCTTTATAATTTATAAAGCCTTCATTTATATTAAAGAGTGTACACATTAAGAAAAACATACAGAAAAATAAATCTGTTCAAATATATATGGAATAAGATTACACGGGTATAGAAAAACACATTACACAGCTATATAACACACACTGTTATATAACAAAAGCAGATATTGAAGTACTCCTAGGGAGTAACGCCATTGCTGCTATGCTACGTAATCAGGATAGAGAAGAAAGTGAAAGAAGAGAGCTCTTTATTGTATTTGGGAAGCGGCCCAACCCTACGTGAGCTTGGAGCCCAAAGGGCATAGGTGTGTTAGACCTGGCGCTAAGGTTGGCCATCGATGCTTCTCTGAGTCACCCCATAAATCAGGAGGAAGATCTTCAGTTAAATAGTCAAAAGTTGATCTACTGATCTGCGATCCCAGCCATTGTCTTGGCGGGATCATCGCGCAAGCTGGCGTGCAGACGGGCTGTCCTCGGAAGCTCACGCCTGAGTAGTGGTGTCACCACACTTACCATAGAAAAATACAAATTTATTAGAACAATTTTATGAACTAGTAAACTACTCCTATATATTATATAATTAATGTAAAATCAAGAATATTTAAAATTTTCTAATTTCATAAAAAAATGATTTCCAACAGAAAAGAGCTGCTGAGTGAAATAGAAAACCAATTATTACAATTAAGTAACAAACAAGAATCCCCACATATAGATCATAATGATGTAGTTGCCATTTTAGTAGATACATATAAGAAGAAAGCAAAACTAGATAAAAAATATCTGCCACTAAACAATCTAATACAGACTACATTTATGTCATTATTATATAATAATATAGACAGAAAGGCCCAAAATACTACTAGTAAAACCAGAATAAGCGAAATTACTAATATACTCTGTAACACAGAACAAATCATAACTTCTCTTATGGAGATGTCTGAGGAAATAAAGAACAAAGAGCAAAGAACGGCATATTATAATATGATGAACACTACACATCTGTTTATGATGAAATATCCTGTAGTTAGCTGTAGTGTGAAAGAGACTATAAAAGAAATAATAAGTGGCTTTTGTGGTGGGTACTCAAAAAATGAGAATATTAAAGAAGATGAAGCAATACTGGATCTTTTAGAGTTAAATGAATCTAAAGGTTATTCCAGGCTACAGAGAGTATTAGAAATAGTAACAACATTTGAAAGTATGCAAATAAGAGAAAATAAGAATGATAGAATGGAATCATTTGGCAAACAAATTAAGTTAACAAAGGACGATTTCTATTCATTCCATTTATTTTTAGCAATTACTCCTAATAGTAGTAAAATACTGAAAAAACTAATAGAAAGCTTTAAATTCATTAAAACATCCAATGATTTAAGAAAAAGCGAACATAAGTACATATATGACACCTTGTTCTTTTTCCTGGTAAACCAACAGTTCCAACCAGTGGATGTTGATAATTGCAGAAATCTATTTAAAGCTAGTATAGAAGTATTAGAGGCACTGTCTGGTGATGTATACGCCAACTTTTCTGAAAGTGAGATGGAGAGCCTACTTAAAGAACATAACATCACACCCTCTACGTTCAAGTTGAATATAATTAGAAGATTTGGGCAGAGCATTAAAAACCAGCTGGATGCTATTTTTAGTAGGCCAATTGGAATTAAAAGAGAGGTATTTTTAGATCGAAAAAAAGAATGGGCATTCTACACAGATGAAGCGGTGCATACAAACTATAATATGAAAATACCTGAGGCAACCCTAATCAATACTATAGCAACATTGGATGGTTTAGATGGGAGTCTGATGCCGATAAGAAGTAGTGAGGTAGATGCCAAAAAAAATATATGGAGGAAGAGGGCCATTATAATCGCATTAATTCTACTAATAGTTGCTGCTGTTCTGTATTCAATATATTCTAGAAGAGCAATAATGCATAAGAAAGTGGCTAAAAGATGGTGGTAAAGCCATATACACGAATTGAAATAGAAAAAGAGAGCATTGCCATGCAAATTTAAGCTATTTTAAACAATTCACTAGAAGATTGGCGTGTGATAAAATTTAAGAGGACTCAGGGGTTTTAGAAGATTAAATAAGAGCACAAAATAATTTCAATGGGATAATTAACACATAAAAATACATAGAAATATGTACAATAGTACATTTATATCATTATAATAGCATATCTGCCAATTTAATAAAAGAATGATCTTATTAGTTTACAATATTATTATTGCTCGGGTGATGCAGCCATGAAGTATTTTCTATCCATAACACATCTAAGATACCAAGAAGAATATTATTTTTAAGCGGTTTCCGTGGCTTAATTAAAAATAAAAGATTTTCTAAATAGAACCATCTTCAATTAATGCATTTAGAGCTGCAAGTAGGCTTTATTCAATTTTCAAATTATTTATTCCTTACTATTCAATTGTGCAATAATCTAGAATATACAGTAAATGGGGATTAAAGCAGGCTTTATAAAAATAAAATAGCTTAAATTTAGAAATACAATTAAACAATACAGAATTAATAATTTCAAAGAAAAACTTCATTACATCCACAGTATTTATTACTAATACTCTACTTCCATCTCATTTGTGACAGTTACTAAGTTGAACACATCTTCTTTAAGTATTTTTACGCTTTCTCTAGGGTAGACATATGTATTTGCTCTTTCTCCCTTCTTTCCTATTTCTTTGTAGGTTCTCTTATGCTCTTTCTGGAATACTTCCTGGCTGTCCTGGCGTATGATGCAGATGTCAATATTAGATCCAGAGTATAGATCATTTCGGATACCTGCTTCAATTGCCTTGCATGCTAGGTCTATTGCCTCTTGCTCACTCATATCTGGCTTCCATCCTGTTTCAAGCATACCTATGGCCGCATATGATCCAGACCCCTGTGCAGTGTATGGAAGGGTATCTACACTTCCGTGTGGGTGTATTCCAAAGAGCCCAGGGCCATGCTCATCAACTCCTCCGAGTATTAAACTAGCAGAAATATGCCCCTGGTAGGAGAACAGGTGCCTCTTCAAAATATTCACACAGTATGAAAGCAGAGGAACTCTATTATACTTCAGACTGAATAGGTGCAGGGCAGTTTCTGCCATTTTAGTGGTGTACCGGGTATCAGCAGCAGTACCTGCACCACAACAGCTAATGTTCTTTGATATTGTGTGTATTTTGCTTACATTTTTGTCTGCTATGATTGGACCATTGGTTGATCTGGTATCTGCAGCAAGTATAACAAATGTATTCCCTTTTACTCCAACAATAGTTGTTCCCGTCTTTGTAGCACTTTCTTCCAGAGCCATCTTTATATTTTGCAGAGTCTCGCTGACATCATTTGAGTTATGGCAGGATGCTTCAAATGCAGGAGAATTCATTGCGGCAGTATTATGTTGCATATAAAAAAACAAAAAGAAATTAAAATAAGAACAGCAGCTAATGCAAAAATAAACGGGAAGAAACAGAAGGACAGAAGACAGGTAGAAGGTGCTATATAATAGCATAAAATGCAAAGAAATTATTTAGAGGAATAAAGTGATGCGCTTACATGGAACAGCATCTTTAATGATATTCATCCAGTTGCAGGTGTACTGGCATATTTGCCATGCTAGAAGAGTATTTACTTTTGTTTGGTGTATTAGGAATTATGACATTTCTGTTCATTTCGGGGTATTGTGCAGAAATTAAAATATGAAAGAAATAGAGTTGAATTTTCTTTTACTCTTAATAATGACAGAAAGACGGACGGAGGGGCAGGCAGAGGAATATAACAAGGAGAAATCGTACAGCCCTCAAAGGCGGCGTGTAGAGGGGGATCCACAAGATGTGCAGCATAATAAAACCAGACATATAGAGAGAAATGTACAGAAAGAAGCGGGTGAAGAAGCAGCAGATAGAGAGAAGAGCGATGGTGTACACCAAGCTCCGTGGGAGGATGTAGAGAAAGAAGAAAGAAGGCGAGAAAGAAGGATGAAAAAACAGATAGAAAAGGCAATGAGAAGGGCTGAAAGACGCAATGAAAGAAAACTAAAGCGAGAAATGGATGCTATTAAAGAAGCAACAGAGAGGAAGCCAAGTGATGAAAAAAGTGCAGTATCTAGTGGGCCTGCTTCTCCGCTGTTATTGCAGAAGAGTATACGGGGTCCATTTCGCATGGAAGATGAATCTGAGGCACAGGAGTATGTAAGCCTAGAGGAAATACAAGATCTTTCTATACATTACTCAGAGAGTGGGCCGCAAGCACAGGAATATAATGGCTTCGGTGAGATAGTAAGTAACAGAGATGTTTCTCCGGATGCAGTGGACAGCAGCCAAGGCGGTGCAGTATACAGCGGAGTGTCTAATATAGAAAATGCAACAAGCAGTATTTTCAGCGCACTTGAGGGCATAAGTAATAGCACAGAAAGTGAAAGCATAGAAAGAGCTCCCGAAGGTATAAATGATACTTCTGGCCATATGGGCGGTTCTGCTAATACCAGTGCGCAAAGTGTGCCTGTCATCATTAATGATGCATCAGATGGGAACATATCCATTATAGCACAGAAAGTACCACTGACATCGCATGCAGCCTATAGTGGTTCACTGTCGTATTCTGATACCTCGGGTACAGTTCTTGGCCTTGCTGATACATCTGATGATCGGTCTGATTCAATTCCCTCTATATATACGTATCTTATGGCAAAGTATAAAGTAGAGCAGGATGAGATTAACAAATTAAGGCAAGAAATTCGGCCAAAAAGAGTGTCTGTGGCGTGCTCTGTGCGCATATCGCACTGGGCAAACAATAAGCACATGAAAGCACTGGGGCATGACAAAGAAGTAATTACAGAGTCTATAGTATCCGCAGATGAGAGAAGCGTGCAGAACGAGGCATATATTCCGCACCGAGAGCCCGCAAAGATAGTAGAGTATATGTACACCGACACAATAAAGGACATTGCTGCGCGGCACAATAATAACATGAAAGTGTACATCTATGCAGGAGACGAAGAAAAGCTAAAAACCGCGTTTTTAAAGATAGGGAAGAACTTTAAGGAGATACGGAAAGAGTATCTTCCAGAATACTCATCAAAAGATGTAGTTAAAATCTATTATAAAATGAAATATAAGCTGCGGCTGAAAGACTGGTCTATGCGGGATACAAGAAAGATACAGGACAAAGACTTAGCAGAGATAATATCAAGAGAGTGGACAGCGGCAGAGAAAGAGGCATTCCATAATTTATATGAAGAGCTAGGAAAGAAGTGGAAAGAATACTGCCAGCACATTCCAGGAAAGAGAGAGATAGACATGAGAATATATTACCGTTACTACAAGAAGATGCAGAAAAAGGAAGTACCAAAAAAAAAGAGAAGAGAGAGAAAGAGGGGAAAGAGGAGGGTGAGTGGCAGGTACATGAAAGACAAACGTTTGCTCTGCTGTTTCCGCATATAGGAAAGAACTGGAGTGTACTTGCAAATTATATTGTAACAAAGACAGCTGCTGAGATAAGGAGCTACCACAGAGTGTACTACAAGCACTTGAGGGCGGGAGAAAGGATTCTTGAAATATATTTAAAGGACATAGGAGAAAAGCAGATCAGGACAGACCCCCTAATACTTCATGAAAGGTCTGGCTATCAGCAGCAGCACAGCAGGCATGCAGGCGTACTCTTTTCATGTAAATAGTATTATTGTCCGGCTATAAAGTATCCCACAAGTAAATACCTAGTGCAGGTATTTAATAAAGGAAGATGGAATAGATGGCTAAAAAATAAAAATACGCACCTACCCCAAATATCTCTCGCAATATGGAAGAGAGTGCCCAGCTAGATATTATGGATATTTAAGCATTGCCCATATGAGAATTCTATTATACACGGAGTATTTTAATTTTCAGGGGTTTACTGCTAGTGGTGTAGATGGGTTTTATTATTTCTTTCTTGGCCATCTTTGGCTATTCTGCAGTATGCTATGAATGCTTTTTATATGTGTATACAGCTAGTAGTCAATTATTGGAGCAGGACAGTATTAATACAAGCTAATGCAAATCTTCTATCCGCGCGCAGTGGCAATATAAGAATAAACTAATTATAATAGATTAGCTATCATTTTCTCTGTCTAAACCATCAGATGTTTATTCACGCACTGGCCTGATTTGGCAGTTATAATTTATCTTGAAAGATCTCTACTAAATCTGCCAGTAGACAGAAATAGTATTTTACACACTTTGTATAATAAAGTGCATGTTTTGCTTAAGTTTAAATTTTGCGCTATATCTCTGAATATTTCCTTTTCTGTGTAAATTGTAAAAGCAGTTATTTTATCACGGCACTTTGTATAAAATTTAGTTATTTTGGTTAAATACAGCTGAAAATATAAATACAATATAAGCCAGTCTATGCACAGGCCACGGGCAAAAATACTTATTTTATAATACGAATTGTATAACTGATTTTTTCTGCTTTAGTACGGTGTGCACGGTTTCACACCCGCCTTAGTGTATAAAATATTTTTGTCCTGCAAATTTTTCAATGCTTCAAGAGCTCCAGAAAGAAGAGATCAACAACTATTCTTCATGTGAACAAGAAATAGACGACATAGGCTCAGAACAGTCGGAACCAGAAGAAACAAGACTTTCTGCCACAGAAGCCACATACAACGATTATTTATTACAAAAAATAACTGAATTATTTAACAAGGAGGAGAAAGAAGCCTTTATGATAGCTTCAGACCAGAAAAGGCCACTGACTATACGTGTTAACACACTGTTTGACAAACGGGCTGCTATTATGAAGAAGCTTGTTAACCGAGGCGTTAACATAGATGGAATCCAGTGGAATGACTGTTCTGCAGTAGTTTACAACAGTGATGTGCCAATAGGCGCCACTCCAGAGTATTTGGCTGGTTTATATATTCTGCAGTCTCCTTCTTCTTCTTTGGCTGTTATAGCCCTAGATCCACAGGAGAATGAGGTTATTGTTGATATGTGCGCTGCGCCGGGTGGAAAGACCACTCACATAGCCGCCTTAATGAACAACACAGGGACTATTTATGCAAATGACGTGTCTGAGGAAAGAGCACTCTCTCTTGCAGCCAACTTACAGAGAATGGGTGTAAGCAACACTATTGTTACTGTGATGGGCGGGAGAGGGCTTCCATACACAAACGTGAACAGAGTCTTACTTGATGCACCATGCTCTGGAACAGGAGTGCTTTCAAAGGACCCAGCAGCAAAGAGAAATAAGGATGCAAAGGTCATAAAGCAACTGCAGTATAAACAAATGGCACTGATATTAAAGGCGTTTGACATGCTGAACCCAAAGAACCCAGAGTCTATTTTAGTGTACTCCACCTGTTCTATATTAGTGGAGGAGAATGAGTACATTGTTGACTATCTGCTAAAGAAGAGAAAGAATGCAAAGGTGATTGAAACCAATTTACCAATAGGAAAGGAAGGGTTTAAATCGTACAGAGGATGGGTATTCCACCCTTCTTTAAAGAACACACGAAGATTCTATCCACACATTCACAACACAGACGGATTCTTTGTTGCCAAGATAAGAAAGACTGGATACAGCCCAGAGGAGATTGAGGAAAACAAGAAGCTAAAAGAAAAGGAGAGAAGAAGGCAAAAGGGAGAAGAGACCGAGGAGGACAAGGTTCCTAAGAAAGAGCCAAAGAAGAAGCCACAAGGTAGAAGAAAGCCAAGACCAGAAGGAAAGGCAGACTTAGCGAGAAAGAAGAGCCAAGATAAAAGAAAAGAGAGAAAAAGAGATTAAGAATAAATTATAAAGAGATAATAAATGAATAATACAGTGAAGATATTTTTACCAGATGACTAATTATAGAAGTATTTCTAGTACCAATAGTAGTACTACTACCAATTTTTACAATATTTTCTGGCTTTTAGCATATTTTGTATGAGTATAAAATTTCACTGTTTCTCGGCTTTCTGGCAAAACTATCGGATCGTAGTTTAGGTTATTGGGCTGGCATTACATGCGGTGGAGTAATATGTGCTCTTATCTACTCCCAAACAATCAATAGATTTCTTTGATATTATATGAATGTTGTATTAATAGTGCCACTATTTATAAAGAATATTTTATTTTCTATTCATATGATCACAATTGTAACGGGAAGTGCACGGAAAAGACAGGAAATTAATGAATACATAGATAACAGAATCCAATACCAGTTTATAGAGCAGGACTTGGATGAAATACAAGGCACTTCCACTGAGATAATACAAAACAAGCTTAAAACAGCCCACAAACTAGTTAAAGGGCCAGTGGTTGTAGAGGACTACTCACTGTACATTGATAAGCTATGCGGATTTCCTGGTCCGTATGTTAAATCTGTTTTAAGAAATGGAGAGCTGTCAAAAATAGTAAACAATCTTGCCCCACTTGGGGAATTAAAGTGCACAGCAGAGTGCTTGTACGGTTATATAGACAAAAGCGATGAGTGCCACATATTCTCTACCAGGGTTAATGGCATTCTTATTCCAGCCACCCCAGTCACCGATGGGTTATTTGGAGTGGACTATATACTAATCCAAGAGAACACAAGTGTTCCATTCTTTTATCTTACAAAGGAGGAGAAGAGTAAAAACTCAATTAGAAGAAAAACTATCAACCAGCTAATAGAGCATTTAGAAAAGGAAAAAAAGATAAAGGAAAAAGAATGTGTAAAAAATATTTTACAAAATGAAGAAGAGAACAGTCTTTCTATGCAATAATAAAGTAAAAGAAGAGTATCCTTATATAGAATTATTTGATTTATTAGCAAATGACCCACGAGCAATTGAAAGCAATAATAGCACACAGCTTGAGGATGAAAGAGTAATACGACAGGCATAGCCAGGAAAATCCTCTTTTAAAGTTGATTCAGAAAAAAAGAGGCATGCTAGAGCTATTTATATTTCAGATTATTCAGAAGCCTAATGAGGACATCACTGCTAAGCCAATTAGTTTATAGTCCAAATCTCCAGGAGAACGAGGTAAGCGCGACAGAGAATGCGTCGAGTGCACACCACGGGTAGGAATAGTCTAGGATGTATTCGTTATGCGCTATTTTCCCGAAGGTAAGTGTAATGTAAGAGACATCTTTGGGATGGACTATTTGGAAGTTTCTAGCAGAAGGGAGGGTGACTCTTCCATTAAAGTTAAGAACAAAGGAATTTGTATCGTAATTAAAGTATGGGGGCTTGTTAATTAGCTTGACGTATTGGTTGGTCTTGTTTTTTACTCTTTCGGATATTGTCTTATTGTGCTTTTCACTTTGTTCGAGCAGAAGCTGGTTCTTGTATACATGAAATATTCTAGGGCCGGCGTTGGAGTATACATTCACGTATTTTATGAAACATTCTGTAGTTGTATTGCTGGATAATAAATATTCTGATCCATAAAAATTTCTAACGAGCTCACCCACTTTATCCCCTGATGGAGAGAATATCTTCCACTTAAAGAAAGAAGACTTCCCCACCAAAACCACTCTGTTTTCTATGTCAAACATAATTACCTTTGATGCGAGGGATTTATCGGTCTTTACCAGCCGGTGCTTAAATGTCTCTGATATTCTGGGAATTTTAGTGTATTCTTTTTGAGCCACTGGGGATTCTGGAGTAACTGCCATGTTATTAAGCAATTCGTTGCTTAATAAGAATTCTGAGGTTATTCTATTTATATTTTCCTCCCTCATTGTAAGTGCGCTGTATTTATTCCATAAATAGTCAATAGGGACAGCATCGCCAGTCACTCAATGATAATCGGAAATATCTGACGAATAAAAGCATAAAAGCGTTCAATAGCATACAAGAAAAATGGACGAATTATTTTTATTTTCAAGAAATTTGTGAATGCGGGTTATATCGGGGTATTATAGAATTTATATTGTAAATCGCTTATAGGTGTAGCTAATAACAAGAGTGCGGGTGCATCTTTCTACTTTTAAATATTTGAGGGTTTGCATGTGTTATCTATGGCAGAAAATAGCATAGTTTTATTAACTTTAAATTTTTTTATTCCATGGATATTCGGCTGCAACTGCAAATAAAGAAAGACCCAGCGAATTACACTTCACTCTACATGAATGAGCTGGAAAAAATGCGAGGAATGATGAAGATATCCAAATTAGACCCGCAGGCAAAGAACCAAGAGCTGTGTTCTCTGCTTACGTTTCTTCCTCATATTTCTAAGAACTACTCTGAGGATATTTCTAATGATATATTCAACTATGCGCTGGACTACTACAATTTATTGGAGAGAAGTCTGTCACAGGCTGTGATTACTTCAATAATCATATTAAAGAAAACAAAGCAGATAGGTCCAGATGTATTCTATAAGAATGCCATTATATTAATAGAAGAAATGGATAAGCGAACAAAAACGGTATTTATACAGTTTTTAATATCTGAGATAATAAGGGACAAGGAGCACAAAGAGCTGATACAGAATGTATTAGTGGACACAATAGAGTCTAGGATAGAAGCGCATTCTAAGAGAGCAGTGTACATTTTTATACATTTAATCAGCAGAGATGTGTGGAAGGACCAAAATACAACGGAGTTATTATTTAAAATAATATTGAAGTCATCTTCTGTTGTGATTAACTTCATATTTATGTATTTACTGGACAGAGTCAGACTAACCATAACTGAAGAAGAAATAGAGATTCAAGCGAACAACAAGACCAACCAAAAAATAAAGAGAGAGACTCGGGCGGACAAAAAGAAGAAAGAGCGGCAGACAAAGGCACTCAACAAAAAGCTAGAAGAGAAAAAGGAAAAGCAGAACTCTGATCCAAACATAATAAAACTACTGAACAGACTTGGAGAGAAGGGGCCCTTCTATGCCTCAAAGCTGTTTAAGCTAATTAAAGCATCTGAGCATAAGATGGAGATTAAGCTAATGATGGCGCAGATAGTCTCGCGTATTATAAGCCACTATAAGATAAACATAAAGGGGTTCTTGGGGTACATGATGCGATTCTTATTCCCACACCAGGACAAATTACCAAGTGTATTTGCGGCAATTGCGCAGTCAATTCATGAGGGAACCGAGGAGAAAGAAGTAGAGGCAGTTTGTGACTTAATTGTGGAGAACTTCTGCAGTGACTACAAGGATGATGATATAATTGCATACGGAATAAACTCAATCAGAGCCATAGTCAAGAGATATCCCGGCGCAGTGGAGTACGATTGTATAAA
The DNA here is from genome assembly GCF_000250985.1 of Nematocida parisii ERTm1. Lineage (NCBI taxonomy): Eukaryota > Fungi > Microsporidia > Nematocida > Nematocida parisii. The sequence continues at coordinate 104,179 of NW_013524646.1, read as the reverse complement.
AAGAATAATGGACTACAGGAAGATGAAGAAAAGAAGAGCAGTTGTTGCATCAACCTCCCTGAAGAAAATGATACGTGAAATAAACAGGCAGAAAGAAGGCGAATTTATGGAGAGCGAGGATGAAGATGTGGACGAAAGCAATGATGAATCTGGCAGTGATGTATTCCTCAGTGGCGAGGAGGATTCTTATGTTGAAGAGAGTGAGAGTGAGAGCGAAGGGGATGACGAGTCCATTCTTTCTAGCACAGATAATCCGCACGGATTTGTAACAGAAGAGATGATTGGTAAGATAAGAACAAAGAGCACGCGAGAAGAGAAGATGGCAACCTCAAAGGCAGAGAAGAGACAGAAGAAGAAGCGAGAGCACACAGGAACCAACAAGGAGAAACAAAAGACCACTAACTACACCGTAAGAAGAACAAAGAGAGTATCTATACCAAAGAAAATAACAAAAAAGAGAAAGAGATAAAGAGAACAATCCAATATAAAGCATAGATATAATAAATTATTTATAAACCAGTTAGATAACTATTTATTACACACAACACCCACTGCAAGAGGAAAGAGGATCATTCATACTCCACAATTAAATCATTAGTATATAACGCAAATATAGGAGAATATAGTAAATAGTGTATAGCTCAGATGTAAAGAATAATTTAAACGAATAAATCTGAAGAGTATTTTTGAGTTATTTCAGTGTATTCGGGTTGTATATTCTGTGCCTGCTGCAGTCTGCTATATAGGCATAAGACACCACTTTTTGTGTATAACTAGCTAGTTATTAGTGATAAATGTATAGAATATGTATTTGATGTACTTTAGCATATAAAGAGTGCAATAATACTAAAAGTGCTTTATTTTGGGTTATATCAAGACATAATAATACTGAGCCAAACAGAATATGTTCTATATTATCTATGTAAGAACAATTTACTGTATGTGTAAAGCAATTGTATTAATATTTCAAGTGCAATAGTTACTTTTATACACTAATAATCATTCGATGCGCATGACCAGAAATTAATATATTTGCTATGCAGTATTTGAGAGTATTTCTTGCACAGGACTGCTCTTAACGATTTATCCTTCTATTATACTAAGCAATTTCTTGTTTATCTCTTTTTCTGTTATAACTACTGGCTTATTCTGTTTTATTTCTCGTATGTATATATTCAGGATGGGATGGTCTTTCAGTGCATCTAATTCGTATAAATATGTATCTACTGTTCCATCTGATAATGATGTAGACATAGTGTACTCGTTAGGCTTATTGCTCTTAGAATGGCCTGCATTCAGCTTATACCGGTTGCATATAGCACCAACCACATTTAGTATCTTGTATGCTATGTCCAAGTCACTGCGCATGCACATAAACATAAGCCTCTTAACAAACATTCTTATAGTAAGAATGGATATGTTTGAGCTATGGAGTAGATCAGATATTAGCAGGAGTAATAGATCAGTTTCATCGCGCATTAACTCAAAAGTAGTGAGGTTATAAAGTATGTTAAACATGTCTATGTCTATGCTGTACTGTGTATATAAAAGAAGAAGGCCCCTAAATGCATGGACTGCTGCTCTTCCCCCTTGGTGCACCAGAGTGACTAAATTGTCAACTGCAATGGTAGGACAGTTTAGTATGGGAAGTGCATCAATTAGTATACAAAGCAAGTCTATTCCCATACTTTTCTGCTGTGTAGCATATTCTAAATCATCTAATAACTTCTGTTCTAAGTCCTCCTGTATATCCTCTGAGTCCAGAACATCTGCCCAGTACTCTATTTTTGCTATAAGTTCTTCTTCACACTGCACCATAAGAAACTATGCAAAAATTTTACAGAATAACTTCCAAAACAAGAAATAGCGCACCTTATTATCCACAGACGCTCTTTGAAACTCTTATGCACAAAACACTTTTACTTATTATATTTAATTATATTATAAATACAATAAGCACATCATGCATAAAACACTTTAAAATAAAAACACAATAACCCGATATAACCCGAATATACAAAATTACTTCTAACTTACGCATAATTACAATCTTAGCCAGTAATCATTCTTAAAAATACAATTTTAATTATTTTATTAGTAAGAGCAAATCTGTCTTTTTTGTAAATCATCCAGGAATCTTCTGCATAAGAAATATTTTAACTTTTTCTTTTCATAAACTCATGGAAGAACAAAAGAACCCAATTACATTCCAGTGCATTTCCTGTAATACAATAATTACAGACTCATTCTTTCTTATGGAGAGAGTTGAGGACAACCTTCTGTTCACAGCAGCACCAAATACGATTATAGACAACTCTATAATAAGCACTGCAGAGACCGATTCAGACGAAACATACTGTTCTTATTCTATTATAAGGTGTATATGCAATAAAGAAATAGGAAGAAAATATGTTACAGTGAATGATTCATTAACCAACTGTTTAAACAACTACTTGATACAGATAAAGAACATACGGGGGTATCAGCTGGGGATGAAGGCTCAAACAAAAGAAGCAGTTATAATGACAAACTCTGAGATAAACACAGAAATAATTAAATTACAGCGGTTCTGCACATTCTTATATAATAAGATAAAGGAGATAAAGTAATGGTGGCTTGGGATTAAATAGTGTAGAAATATGAATAGCCTGACATTCTTAATAACAGAGTTTCGGGGCGCATCTAAGTTTAATGGTTGTATCACAGGGTGCAATTTCTATTCAAAAGTAATTTATTTATTATCTTGAATTATTAAAAATGGAAAATCATCAAAATTATTATATTTTCAGTTATTTTTCAATGTTTATTTATAGATTGATATTTCGTCTTCATTTAGCCAGGTTTTAAGCAAGTCTATCGTGTATTTTTCTAATGCGACTAGGTTTCTTTCTTTTGTAGACTCTTTTATTATCACTGTTTTATCGATAATTTGTATTTCGTTTTTAGGAATAATCCGTTTTATTTTATCTTTAGATACTTCAGCGATTAAATTATTCATTTTTTTTAGCATCTGTGGCTGCCATCCTCTGATCCATCCTTTGTTCTCGATAAAGCAAATCTTTTGACTGTCCTGCGGAGTGTGCATCATAATATATAAGAGTTCGCACTGTGTTTTTAGTATGTCACTAAGTATAAACTGCTGGATGTACTTAGAACATGCTGGGTCGTTCAGTATGGTGGACAGAATTAGTACGATAAGACTGTTTCTATCATTAAAGTTCGTCGTTTTTATTGATACAAATCGTTTCATATTTAACTTTTCTAAAATTTTTGTATTTTGATTTACCATATAGAGTAATTCTAAGATCTGTGTAAAAGTTTTAATAACCAGCCAAGAGCTATCAGCAGAGCTTATCTTTATGGTATAGATGGAAATATCCTTCTCATTCTCGTGCAAAAACCTATTATAAACAACTTCTACTGAAAAAGGCGGCTCTATCTTTGTCCCAGGGGCATAAATATGACTTTTGTTAGATGATTCACACGATTCGTCACTGCTCAAGGAATCAAATTCTATTTTTATCCCTTTTTTGTGCCAATATATCTTATTCTCCTGTGGGCCATCCATGCACTTGTAGAAAAAAAAGGAAAAAATAAAAAAGGGGCATAAACTGATAGATGATTTTGACGTATATTGGGCATTGCATAATGAAAAAGAGTCAAAACATATAAAAAATGAAGTTGGCCATTCTCTTATCTTATTACGTTCTGGGATTATTTGCTCTTTAAAAACACTTACTGTTTTATCTAATACATGCATAAATAACTCAAAATACATTGTATAACATACTTTTATTGATAATTTTCAGATTAATTTGTTACTGCATGCAGTCTGTGTATCTACAGCCTATTGGCCACTTTATAACCCGAATTTTCATTGGCTGTTTAGTATTTGTAATACACTGTGCATAAATACGCAGTAGTAAAATTTACTTTTTTTATAGGGGGAGGATGAGACAGCAGAGTAATTCATTCCATAACACCAAGACATACCTTGACAACATAGAATTCACAGATAATCAAGTGAATAATAGGATATTACTTAAAAAAGTACTTCCCAGCCTGATAAACCTGGACACTTCTATTTCTATTATGCTTAGTACTCTTTCGCCAGAAGAGTATAGGGAATATGAGAAATACGTTAATATTGCAATAGATAGTAATATATCACGACTAAGTAGTAATGGCAATGCGAGTATAGAAATACCTAAATCTAACGGAAGTTTACTTTCTGACTCATTTTGTAGTAAGATATATGCGTACCATGGTGGTTTATTAAGGATAATGAATTATATGAAGACAGAAATAATTGAGGAGAATGATAGCTTGTTTGATTTAGTAATGGAGATATTTGAAGATATGATCCTTGGGCTATACAGCACGTATTGTATACATTATGTTATATACGGTCTTATAATGCGCACAGACAGTAGGCTAAGCGGTTATATTTCCTTTTTAGCTAATATTGTGCACGGCAATGACCAGAGACGAATTGTTGCTTCGCTCTGTCTTGGGTCTTTATTAAAGAGGCTACGGCACTTATCCGATGAGGCCAGAGAAATAGTGGATGAGTATATTTTCGACTGTAAAAATAGAATTATCAGTATGAATGATGGATTTAGTGACGTGCTACTATCACAATTATGGAGTATTAGTGAAAATCCAGTACTAGCTATAGACACAGCAACAATTCCCGTGGAAAAAGAAAAAATACCAGTAAAAGTAAAAACACACCTACAGGGCATTGCATGTACAAGAATAGAAGTGTATGAAGCCATACTAGAAGATGAACAGAATATATAGGTTGGTTAGTATAGGATTAGAAGAAGCACAAGAAAAAGAAAGAAATACAGATGGGAAGGCCTGAAATTTAATAAATAGACATAAATAATAGATGGTCTGAATTAGATAGAGTATCAGCAGGTGTTAGTACAGATGTAACCCACGGCTTGAAATTTCTGTGTATATCTTCATTCAGTCTATTTCATAAAAATCAATAATTTTAATTTCTAGGCACTTTGGGGTATAAAAATCTGGACATGTCACTGATATGTATAAGAAGAAATTATTAACCAGACAGGAATTATTCCTAAACAAAGTCCGTTTATTTATGCAAAAATCGATTACTGCTGCTCTGCAGCACTGGATAATTTTGCTGGTTTTGAGCCATTGGATAAACGGAAGGTTTCTTATTATTCATCTATTTCCGTTTAAATATCTCTTCTAGTAGCATTATTGTATCGATTTCGTCTTTTCTTTTGCATTTTCTTGTTTGAAGCCTTTCAATTATTCTTTCAATTTCATTTTTTCTGTGGGCACTCTTCTCTGCACACTCCCTTAAGACAGTTATTCCGTATGCTGTGTCTTCCTCAGGAATTATTGGCCTGGCAATAAATCTGTCTATAATATGCGGGAGCTGCTCTTGATTACTCTCATTAGCCAGTGTGCTTATGCACCTGAGCAGTAGAATATCACTATTATTCTGGCTGAATATATACTTAACAGCCTCGCCGTTTAAATACTTACCAGCTACTTGCACTGGCACAGTTCCGCATTGCCCATTTACAATGCAGTCTGTAAAGAATTTAATTGTTCTTTCGGGTAGGTCTTTTACAGCCGTCTGTGGGCTGTTAATCAGACTGACGTATAGGTAGCTTGCACTGTATATACACTCCCCCCAAATAATTTCGTTATTGATGATATTTATGCTAATGTCAATGTAATGCGATATTCCATAGATGATATTAATAATGCTTAGTATAAGTATATTATACGCGTTGTACTCGCACACACTATTGTTAACTGAGTACATAAGCAGTTCATTATAATTTGAAATGCTTTGTGGGTGGTATGCTACATTCAGTGATACTATATCGTAAAGGTATTTAATGGATGCTGCACTAAGAGTTTCTGTGCTTTTCAGTAGTATTTTATATACAGCTGGGTATATGTTGTTTGTGAACCATTGAATTGTCGAATCCTGTGCATAGTTCGTGCCAGCAGCATTCACTGCATTATAGTGCATCTTCATGTAAATGAAGAGGGCTTTTATTGGCCCATCACTGCACTCTTCCTTTATTGTACGGAGCAAGTACTCAAACACGTTCACTCTAGCAGAGTATGAAATGTTTTTTTTGCTGTGCACGTATACTGTGTATGCCAGCCCTATTGATATGTACAGAATATACTCTGGCACCTCAGCTGATTCATTTAATGTAACTAAATGATCCATGGCATTGAATATATCCTGCGCTCTGTCTTCTAGCCCTCCTGCAATATTATACTGCACAGCCAGTATAAGAATAGCGTATGCTATACCAAGCACTTCATGGGTATTTGTAATATCTCCCTTTATTACCGTGTGTAGTGCGTGCTGTATATATTCACTGTATATGCCACTAGCCAGCCTGTACTTGCTTCTGATCAGGTACAGAATAATATATACTGAGCTCACTTGAAGCTTGCTTGGTGCGCCGTGTGCTTGCTGTACAGTGTGGTGAATAAGATCTGTAAGAGTCAGTGCCCCTCTGGCCAGAAGGTCTTTTAATATTCCTGCAGAGATTTCTCTGGTCAGAGTAGGATCGCCCTGCAGTAGTTCATTTATGTACTCTACAGTCCCTACGTCTGTATCTACAACTATCTTACTGATAAGCATTTTCAGTATGGTAGAGATCGTCTGTCCATCCAGTCTACAGTGCGTATTAAGAAGAACCTGTAAGTAATTCATGAATTCCACTTGAATACCTTCATCGAGCAGTTCTGATGTAGTGTATAGCCTATCCATTGTGCTAGTAAATGGCATAAAGCTATCATACGCATCCGAATATCTGCTTATAAGTATACTTGCCACTTGTATCTGAATAACCACCGCAGAGCGTATAATACACACTAAAGGATCTGTTGAATGCACATTTTTCAGGTGGTTATTGTTTATCGGTATGAAAAGGCCTGCTGTGTAATGTTCTATGTTTTCTTCATAGTAATCAGGTATGTCGTGAACTAAAATACTGTAAATTATTGTGTATATGCATATGTATATCTGTAGGGATATTTCTGTATCTGGGTGTGCTATTATATACTGAACCAGTGCGTGGAATATGGTCTTAGTCACTTCTATCAGATGGTTTATCTCTAAGTACAATTCATCTGATTTTTCTTTAGTTCTGTATTTCTGTGTATATCTTACGAGAAGATTCAATGTTTTAACAGCTGCTTTATCTGGCTGCGTAATCCGGCCTAGTTCTATCACAGGCAGTACATCAGACAGAGTGAGTGCATTTGACAGAATACTAATGGATTCGTATAATAATTTATCTGTTATCTCTGATTCTTGTGTGATATACTGGCATACATGTGAGAATATTGTTGTGTAGTACTGCGTGTCCACTCCTTTTTGTATTGCGCTATGGGAGAGAGAAAGCGAGAGTGAGTGTCTTAAGAAAAGCGCAGCAATCTCCTTCACTTTTGGTGGTGAAGATCCGAGCTGTTTAACAAATGCTGTGATCTCTTCTGTGTCACCATTTATTCTTCGTGCCAGAATTTCTGCTTCTTTTGTTTTTGCTGGGTCAATATATGCCCGGAGTAATTCGTATACTTCACTTTCTTTCATGGATAAAAAAAATTATTTCGGGTTTTATGCTTTATATTAAGTACGCAGTGTAATTAGTCTTATTCTCAAAGTATATTTCTCTGTGAGTGTGCTTTTTCATGGACTCCTTTTTGTTTTATGTAAGGATTGTCAGGTTTTTCATGCACAGGAAAAAAGGCAAAATTTATTATTTTCTAGCAGAGTAAGTGCAGTATAAGATATTTTTATGCGAGCTGTACAGTATTCTATATTTAGGGTTATATCGGGCTATGCGCGTATGGTGCTGTATTAGCAGAGTGCGTGATGATTCGTTTGTTTCATAGCCCTGTCTAATTTCTGTGTATTATTCAGATGGTTTCATTTTGAAACAGTCTATAAAGTTGGCAGCCTCTATAATAAACATGAAGACGATTATAATGCTAGGGTCACTTGGGGTAATTGCTGCCTTAACGAGTGAAGGCATAGACTTATCCCTATGCTCAGATGATAGGAAGTATTGCTTTGACGAGCTACATGGAATGATTAGAAGGGTAGGTTCTGATGAAATTGCTCCACCATTTGGTGTGTATTCCTCTACGGGCGCTTCTATGGGCGGTTTCTCTATGGGCCAGGTGGGGAATCCAGAAGTATTAAATACGAGTCTAGCTGGGCATTCATTAAAACTAGCCCCAGAGTGTGGGGTAGAGCAGGGCGGCCTAAGTTGTCAGATAATATCGAATAAAACAACCACACCAACAGTTGCTCCAGCAGTTGCACAAGTTGTACATGCCACACCAGTTGTTGAAGCCACTCCTGTTCATACTGTACAAGCCGCTCCTGTTGTTGAAGCACAGGTTGTACATGCCACTCCAGTTGTTGAAGCCACTCCTGTACAAGCCGTACAAGCCGCTCCTGTTGTTGAAGCACAAGTTGTACATGCCACTCCAGTTGTTGAAGCACAAGTTGTACATGCCGCGCCTGTTGTTGAAGCCACACCTGTACAAGCTGTTCCTGCAGTGCAGCCTACCACAGTAAGCACTATACCTTCAGTGGACAGCTTAGGCGATGATTGTAATGATAAGACCGTTGTAACATCAACCCCAACAAGTGTATGTTATTCAAAACCAAAAAAACGGTTTGTATCGGTTAAGTGCTGTAAAACAGTTCACATACCAGTTAAGGCTAAGAAGAGGAAGTTACCTTGTCTCTGTGCTGATGGCACTCCTGCAGAGCCTTTATTACCATCCGCGTTTTCTTTATCCCGGTATACAGATGATATTTTATATGAGCCACCCAAGAAAATAGCTGCAACCCCGGTTACTGTTACTTCATCACCCACTATCTCTGCTGTACCTGTTTCTGTTGCTGCACTACCTGCATCTGTCACCAGAATACCCACTGAGACAGAGAATGCACAGATATACCTAAACAATCTGTTAAACGCACAGAACAGGCTAAACAGCAGGATTGGGCGGATGAACACTTCAGAGCATGATAAATTAATAGTGGAACAAGATAAGAAATATATTATAAGAGCAGCACAGCAATTATAACCCGAATAGCTGATTGTCATTACATAAATAAGAATAGCTAGTTGGTTCTTTGTTTACAGTTAAATAAATCTAAAGTACTTTTATTACATAGCGTGTTATTAATTTTATTTATTAATCAATACATAAGTAAGTTCTACTTAATAAGAATAATCCATTAATAAAAATAGGGCAGCAGTAAAATTATAAGTAAAATAGGAGAAAGGGGAGGTGAGGAGGGATAATATAATAGGATAAAATAGGATATAACGAGATATAATTGAATATGAGAATGGAATATAATAGGATTTAATTATAATATTGTATAACAATTATTTTATATTAAAATAACAGTAATTTATACGATGAAAATATAGAGAAAGTATTAAATATCTCCTTTATAATATTATCATATTGTCTATACAAAGATATACTAATAAAATAAAAATTCAAAAAAGAATAAACTGCCTCATTAAAAAACCTGTTGATATATTCGTCTGATTCTACATGTAATGGGAGTATATCACATATCCTATTAACATTGTGCAAATTAGTACCATCTTCTGTTAAACAATCAAATAATGAAATTATTTCATAGTGTGATATAGAAAATAAGAATTCTTGTTTAAAGTAAGAATAGAAAAATCTATCATTATTCAAGTATAATGTTATCCAGTATATGATATATTTTGGTGATTTTAGCAATATTAAGTACTTAATCATTCGGGTTATATCAGAAAGATCAAAAACATGTGGTGTATTTGAACTATAATCAGATATATTATACATATTCGTATTTAATGGCCCTGGCAGGGATACGGATTTGTCTTTATTGTTGACAAAGTAATTGCTAAGAATATTTTTAATAGCTGAAATAACGGGCATTTTTATATTTGACGTATCTTTAAGTAATAGTATATTAAGGCAAATGATCAAATCAGATTTAAGTCTATATGTGCTGAGCTTGCCTTGCATATGTATAATATTAATAGAGTCAAACTGGTCTATGGTGTAAACGATACATGGCAAGTCGATAATTAATCCTTCTCTAGGCAGTGTAAAGTGCTTAATCCTTTGTGATATATAATGATTAACCATATGCCCAGTTAAATTATGAATATCTCTGGATTTAATTTGATTATTTATGGATTTAAATATGTTTAAAGTATCTGGTAATAATCCAGTATATTGATTATCTAAAGACACTTTACTATCAAAAGGATTAAAATATATGAAAATCCCATCAGTGCATCCATTATAATCATAATTTATGAACAATTTACCGAATATATCTATTTTACCGCCTTTCCAGATGGCTTTTGATGGTAAAAATTGTATTTTCATAGCACACGGATTAAAATCCGATGGTTTTGATTTCGGAAGACAATTCCTAGAAAGAGATGTAAAGAATTTTGTAATGTACTCTGTGATATTTTTAGTCGCAAAATTATGAAGCTCTTGTAAATAATCAGAATCTGCTTCTGAACTGTCATTACTATCCTCATGCATATCATACCCCCTACATATGCAGGCCAAAGAATCGCGTAGACTCTTAATGTGATGCTTTTCTGATTCATACGTACCTGTAAGTTCTGATATTATATAAAGAAGGTTAATTAGCCCTGGATATATACTGCGTTTTGTACTATCACAATATGAGATATCTTTGTTATTTAATTTTTGGATTATCTCAGTCCATGCTGTGTACGCTTCTTTACTTATTTTCTTACCCGGGATGATTTTTTTATTTTTAGAATTATAAGAAAGTGAAGAATTTCCGTACATTCTATTATTAAGTATATTAATAATGGAAGAGTCTGGCATACAAAAAAGCCTTTTTAAATCACTTTTAATATATGGAAGGTGGTCTAAATTGTACTCCTGTGTTCTAACATCAAATAGAAAGCAGCAGATTATTCCCAAAAGAGTATTTTCAGCAGCACTGTGATCTTTTGGTTTTGCAAGTTCTACTATATTACTTCTATTACTGTAGAAATGAAGTATTCTTCTCTTTTTAGAGACATCTTCAAATTCTGAAAATGGTATTAATTTCATTTTATCAGTATTGTTTATGTGAGAATTTATCTTATTTATATGGATTAGTTCTTGGCACATTTTAGGAGTTCTTCTTTTTGTGAGTATAAAGCATTTTCTACGCAGGGTTTTAGCTGAATTTATTCTTTCACTTGAAAGTTTCTTTTTAGTAGACGTTTTTATTATTTTTTGTAGTGTACTGTATACTATTTTTATAAACTGAATCATTTCTTGTTGGCTGTTCATGTACTTATAAATATAAATCTGAATAAGCCATCTAGAACTGTCCATGAATTTGCCTTCATTAAATGAGCCAATTGTGGGAGTCTCTGTAATATCATATAATTCTTGAATATTCGGGTTATTACATACGTATAAGAAGAAATTAATAATAATTTCTATTTTATTCTTATACTCTGACTGTAGTACTTCATTTATATCCTGTAAATCATTAGAATCTTTGATTACCTCAGATATATTTATACTAATTACTTGATCAGATATATTTATATCTGAAATAATCAAGAATCTCTGATTTTCAATTGTTTCTGTTTTTATATTCACATGTACACCTTCTGATAGTAATAATAATGCAGCAATAATCTTATGCGAATGCGGTTTCACACTGGGAGCATTAAGAAATCGGAATAATTCCGGATCTGAATTTGAATTATTTAGTCTGATACTTACTGTGTCATTAGCAATATAAAACATATTTATAAGTACTGTATGGTATAAATATGAATAGTAAGACATTTTCATATCATTTGAGAAAATTCTGTGCACTCTTTCTTTTGCTATATTATTGCCATTAAAGAATATTCCTTCTTTACTACTTTCCCAGTTAATATAATTCATATCTAATTCGGCTGAAAACAGTCGTTTATTATACATAAACCCACAGAATTCATCTATAAATCCAGCTAGCATACCCAATGAACCGTATGGGTTTACAAATGCTCTTTTATTACTGGAGTCTTGAAGATTTGTATTATAAATTTCTTCTATATTCTTGGTGCAATTAACATAAAATACGCCACATAATAAGAATATAAGGAGTATACGGAAAATAGCTCTAATTGTTCTATATAATTCTTGTTTTTTATGTGAAATTGAGTAATTTTGGTGTAATTCTGTCTTATTCATAAGAATTTTCATTAATTTTATTTTGTAAAAGAGTTTTATAAATAACCCAAAAATCTTATTATAGTATAAATAGAAAAGTAATAATTAATAACCCGACATAACCCTTAACAGCCATACAATATAAGTAATCAGTAGTAAATACAGTATATCTTGAGTAATTCATAGAGTAACTGAGAAATGAACGATTTAAGTATAAAATATCTGTAAAGTAATCAGAATATACTGTAATTATAATTGGAAAGTATTAAAATCCCGTGGAGTATCACAGAGTGCATCAAAAATCATAACAGATCAAGGACAGTGGCTGTTTTATTAAAGATTTATCATTTGCTCTCTTATTTCACTGACTAATTTTCTAATGGTAGAATCTTCTGAGTAAACTACAGTGCATGCAGCTACTGGCCTGGAGAGACCGCATGCCTTTCCAAGTGCAGATACGCTGGGTACAAAGAAGAAGGTTCTGTTCTTATTCTCACACAGAACAATCAGTGGCTCTACAATAGCAAAGGGAAGTGCATTTCCTCCTAAAAATACTAATTCTGCATCTCCTTTGTTGAGTTTCTTAATAGTTTCATTAACTCCTACTTTCAGTGTGTGATTCTTCTTTGCTAGACTTACCAGGTCGTACACCTTCTTGGTTACATTAGATGGGCACAGTGGTTTTGCTTTAGGATGTGTTTTTTCTGATTTCTTATCCTTTGTCTCTGCTGGTCTTTCTTCCTTCCTGGATTTTTCCTCTTTTCTGGATTTCTCCTTCTTCTGGCGCTGTTTCTCGTCAATTGTTCTGCTCATGGTGGGATAAAAAAATTTGCGGTTATTTCGTTATAACCCAAAATTCTAAAAATGAATTTCTGTCCTTCACCACTCAAGAAGATTCTTCCTCTTGAAAATCTCTTGAAAAATACTTCTGTCCACCCTCTCCATCTCTGAAAGAGAAAGTTTGACTGTTTTCCCAGTGAGGTTGCTCATATTAATGCTTAAAGAGTCAAAATACCCCAAAATAACTCCTTTTTTATACGCACACATACTTCCAGAAGAAAGAATTCTGTCCACTCCCTCAGACACTCCCAATTCCGTATTTCCCATCTCCTGCTCTTCTTGCATGAATAAATAATTTTTCTGTTTGCAGGTGCACATGGCATTTATACAAAAGCTTGCACAAGCGATAGAATCAGAATTCCCAAAGGAAAGAGCAGACAGTTCCTGGGACAACACAGGGATTCTTCTAGAATTTGATAATACAAAAGAAAATGCTTTACTCTGCATAGATTTAACAAAAAGTGTTCTAGAAGAAGCAATTGAAAAGGGGGTGCAAACAATTTTAGCGTACCATCCACCAATATTCACTCCACTTAAGCAGATAAATCAAGAGAGTCCCATACTGTACACATGTATAAACAAAAGAATATCCATATACTCACCGCATACAGCACTAGATGGAGGATTAAATGGGATAAATCACTGGCTAAGTACACTCATCCCAGAAACAGAGCACATAAATACATTCGGGTATGTACAAACGTACAAGAATAAAGTACCAATTAATGACATACTTAAATCACTCACTACATCATTAGGCATACGCACTGTAAGGTACGTCCTAGGGGACACACATACACTATCAACAGTTCCCGTGAGTGTTTCAATAGGAGCAGGTGCATCCAGCCGCATACTAAAGAAGTACATTACATCTGAGCAGAGTATAAGGAGTACCTCTAATTCTCCATCATTAATAATCACAGGAGAATCCTCCCACCACGACTTACTCTACTTTCAGAGAATGAACGCGTCTGTGATTATTTTAGAGCACTCCAGGAGTGAAAGAGGATTTCTTCCAACTTTATACGCCCACATAAAAGAACTTCTACCCTCTGCAGACATTTACATCTCACAAGAAGATAAAGATCCAGTTGAATTCTACACGCAAGAATAAAGATGTAACGATTTATTTTTTAGTTATCAGCAGTCTTCTCTACTAAAACAGTCCCATCAAAGACAGTTCTAAACCAGTTAATGGCCTCATCTCTGGATACTCTCTGATTCTTTCCTACCTTTGCCTTGCACTTTCTTCTTTGACTGACTCTCTTTCCAGGCTTAGCCAGTACTACACTAAAGTCCATTCCAAAGATACCTATGTTAGTATCATATTTTATACCAAGGTCAATGTGCTCCTGTATACCAAACCCGAATGTTCCTGTGCTGGAAAAGCATGTGTATGGTAGTTCATACTCCTTTACACGTAATCCTGCTGTAAGTACTTCCATTGCTTTCTCTCCTCTGATAACCACATTTGTAGCAATCTTTTCATTTCTTCTAATTCCGAATGCACGGAGAGTAATCTTTGCTTTACTAAAGACTGGTGACTGGCCAGATAATTGTTCAAGCACTTTTGCTGCCTTGTTTAATGAATCATCATTCTTTCCGGTACAAATGTTCAAGCAAATCTTCTCTAGCTTTATTTGTTTCATGGGATTCTCTTTTCTCTCCATTCCGACTGGGGCGTTATGAAAAAATAAAATTAAATACTTTTATGGTATAAGAAATCTTCAAAATTCAAGAGAATTAAACATATTGTAGGGTACTTTTAATGACCAAAGGATTTCTCATTTATAGACCGTTTTATTATTCCTCTGTTACGGATTTTTGAGAGTGTTTTACCATCTTTATTTATTACATATTTAGGAAATTCCAAAGGGAATTCCATTACTTTATATGATGCAGTATCTGATTTAAGAAGGATCCTTCCATCTTTATACTTTATAATGGTTATATTTCCTTTTTTAAGAGTCTTTGGTATTTTAATAGCAATTGACATTCTCAGAAATTTAAATATTTAAATATTTATAATTTATTATACATAGCATAAAAATAAGTATTTGTTACTCATAGCATAATAAGTATATAATATAACAAGTACATTATTTACTACGCATAGCATCATAAGTGTACATTATTTATTACACATAGTATAATAAGTATTCATTATTTATTATACATAGCATTATTGGTTTTGGATAGTTAGGTCCATAATATTAATGGCTAAGTATGCTATTAATATATGAGTATCCATCATTGGTGGCAATGGGCATGTTGCTATCATACGTAGTTGGAGTTAAAACTATTTAAGAGTTTTGGGGCTTTAATAAAGAACAGGTTTTCATATGCCTAAGTCTTTAAGGAATAAACAGCTATTAGTATAACTTATTATAACTTATTACACATAGCATAATAAGTATATAGCAAGTACATTATTTACTACACATAGTATAATAAGTATCTACTATATATTACACATAGCATAATAAGTGTACATTATTTAATTATATTATTATAATGTCTAATATAAATATATTAGAAATAATTAAATTTTTTAAATGGCAAGCAGTGAAGACAAGGTAAGTGAACCTCCAATCAAGAAAGTGCAAGAAATGGACATAAATCAAAAAATAGACTATGAAATAAAAGATATAACCAGTGATTTAATAGGAAAAACAGTTAAATTCCATGGATGGGTACGTAATTTCCATCAAGTAGGCAAAAAAGCCTTTTTTACAGTATACTCAGCAGGGTACACAGCCAAGTGTATATACACAAATAACGATAAAAAGATCCACCTGACTAAACATACAACAGTCATCATAACAGGACAAGTAAAGAATAATTATACAAAGGATACCTTCCCATGCGAAGTGCACGTCACCTCCTGTGAAGTATTTAATGGTAAAGTGGCCCCACACTTAGAGGTAGATAAGGACCAGACAAGTGAATCATTCTTATTAGACCACCAGCATATTTTAATACGTGACTCTGAGAAAGCGGCCGTATTAAAAGTGCGTGCTGAATTATTGAAGATAACCCGTACATTTTATGATAAAAATGAGTACACTGAGATAACCCCACCCACACTCGTACAGACACAAGTTGAAGGAGGGAGTACTTTATTTAAATTAGACTACTTTGGTGAGGATGCATTCTTAACACAGTCATCCCAGTTATATTTAGAGACCGCTGTGCCCGTATTTGGCCGGGCGTACTGTATTGCATCTTCATACAGGGCCGAGAAGAGCAATACGAGAAGGCATTTAAGTGAGTATACGCATGTAGAAGCAGAATTAGCATGGATTGAGTTTAATGATTTATTATCAGAGATTGAAGACTTAGTCATATTCTTAACGGAAGGGTTTAATACGCGGTGCATCCCGATCCTGGCGCATTTTGGGGTTAAGGTTAGTGCAGTGCCTGTCCCCAGCAAGCCCTTTAAAAGGGTCCAGCACAGTGAGGCCATAGATATATTACGTAAGCATAATATTAAGAGGGAGGATGGTCAGGCGTATACGTATACGGATGATATACCAGATGCCCCTGAGAGGTACTTATGCGATGTGGTTGGGTCTGGGTCTCCTGTGTTCCTGACTAAGTTCCCTGTGGAGATGAAGAGTTTTTATATGGAGCGGGTTGAGGGTGGCCTGACTAACAGCTGTGACTTATTATACCCTGGTGTGGGTGAGGTAGTTGGTGGGTCAATGAGACTGTTTGATTATGACGATTTATTAGCTGGGTTTAAGCGGGAGGGGATATCTCCTGAGCCATATAAATTTTATACTGACCAGGCCTTATACGGCCCATTCCCGCACGGTGGGTATGGACTGGGGTTTGAAAGGATCCTTATGGGGTTTATGCCTGAGATTGTTTCTAAAGTACGGTATGCTTGTTTGTACCCTAGGTTTAATGGTCGGTGCAGGCCTTAAATTTTTATTTTAATTAAAAATCGGTTATTTTTATTACTGTAATAGTGAATAATATAAAAAATTCATTAGTGTAGATTTTTATTATTTTATTATTGGCTGTATAACGTGTTATACATTATTACCATAATTATACTGAAATATTTTAGGGTTAATTCGGGTTATTATATCTTTATATTTAAATTATAACGGACTTATCTCTCTCACCTGAAGAAGAGCTCTTTTACCACCACCCTCAAAATAAAAAGAAGGCGTCTTATCAGCCTTATCTGGTCTGTCCGGCCTGTCTGCCTTATCCGGTCTGTCTGGTCTGTCCGGCCTGTCTGCCTTATCCGGTCTGTCCGCTCTATCTGCCTTGTCTGCCTTATACAATTTGTCTTCCCTGTCTTCTCTGTCTGCCTTATCCGGTCTGTCCGGCCTATCTGCCTTATACACCTTGTCTTCCCTGTCTGCTTTATATACCTTGTCTATCTTGTCTTCCCTGTCTTCTCTGTCTACCTTATACACCTTGTCTGCCTTATATATCTTACTGATTCTGTCTACTTTGTCTGGTCTGCTTGTTTTCTCTATTTCTTCTTCTATCCTGTTATTTTGGTTTATTTCTCCTGTATTGTATAAGTCCCTTTTAAGCACGTGCTCTGTACACTGAATATTTAATGAACTTTCTTCTCCCTGTTCATTCTTATAATTAGAAATATCCTGCATGACCGTATTTATCTTACGGGTCCTTTTTTCAGGTTTTTTATGATTGGTTTTTGTACTTAAATTTATAATTGACTCTGCCGTTATTTTTATAGATTTCTTATCACTCCCTTCTGTACACTCGCTGTACTTAATTAATTTATCTTTAATCTGCCTTGGTGTCTGTGCGAAATCTATCCCTGACCACTCGGCTGGGTAACCCTTACCACGAGATATTTCCTCTTTTAGCTCCTTTACGCTGTAATTGCCACACCAAATATTGGCAAGGACCCTCTCCACCCACACTCTCCAGTTATTATAGCAATTCTTAAGTAAAGGTACTTTAAACACTTTCTCATTGCTATACTCGCATATTATATCTAATAAGTGCTCCTTTACATCTGACCACTTCTCTACTTTATTCTTAGCCTCATTCACTTCTAGAACCTCCTGGTACTCTTTCATTTTCCTTTTAAGTACTGATAAGTCTGGGTTTATTATAGTATTTATACCCATTGCCATATACCTGACTTTATTTGCACTGGATGAGTCCCTTATACTCTCCTCTAACCATATGAGATCTTCAACTGCTTCTATTACATCGTACGGATTCTGTGTAAAGTCCACTTCACTCCGTATTTGATTAATTAAATCTTTAATCTCCTTTTTATTACTCCTGTGGTCATCTTCTGTTCTCTCTGTAACTCCGTCCCTGTGGTATTTTCTGGATTTATTGCTATCCTGTGGATTTCTGTGTAAATGCGTACTTTCTTTTAATATTCCACTTACACTTTTTTTATTTTTTTTATTTTTAATTTTGTATTAATATCTTCTGTTATAGAATTTGCCTTTGCCTGTCTGGGATCCTTAACAGAATATTTGTACATTTTAGAATATTTCCACATTCCTATTTATACTTTAATACAACAGGGAATAATTGGCTTGTTATTTGTGTTTTATAGGTAACCAATTATACTGCAGGGATTCTGTTCAATAGATTATTACTTATACACTATTGGATGAGTATTTTATTCAGGCACGTATACTTGTACCGAATATAACCCGAAATAACCTGAAATTTAAAACTTACTATTAGTAGAGAAATAATTTATTACTCATCATAATCCTCAATTGAAGGCTGCTTATACGTTGAAGAATATTTGGGTTCTTTAGCGTACTCGTTCATTGCTGTTCTGTTGTTTACTTTGTGATGGACTCTTTTTAAGAATGGATCATTCTTTGAAGAATTCTTGGATTTAAACACGTTGTTTACCACATCAGTATGCCTTCTTCTCTGCACACGTAATGCACCTGTTGCAGATTCTGTTAATTCTAGGGATTTTGGTGCAAGTGTTGCAATTCTTGCTAAATTTGCAGCTGCGAATTTTGCCTTACTTGCTGGAGTTGCTTCCAGTGCTTTTGGACACTTTTTTACTGCACCTGTGCACTTGTCTGGCTGGTCTTTGCTTATGCCGCTATTTGCTATGGTAAAGTAAGTAGCACGAGAATTCGTCTTTGGATTAACTTTGCTGTACCCAACTACTTCCTTGCTTTTATATGCTGGCTGTAACTTATTTGATCCTGGCTTGGTTGTAGAATCAAATGAATTATCTGCCATACCAACTGATTTCTTAAGGGGGGCTCTTATATTGTTCCCTTTTGTTTTTGGAGTGAATGCACCGTACTGCTTCTTATCATGCTTTAAGTGTGCTGGTGTTGGCAATAAATCAGCTGCATTTCTTTGTTTTGTCTTCTCAGTGGAGTATCCTGATAAAGCACTATTTCTTTGCATAGACTGACTTTGTGCTGAATTAGAAGGTGTTCTATTGAAAGAGTCTCCTTTTTTCAGACTCATTCTCTGAACATCTTTATGTATGCCTTTAGATGACCCTGCAGCTCCACTGGATGGTCCTGCAGTGGATTCTGATGGGACAGGCATTCCTTTTGTTGGAAAGTCTTTCCAGTTACTGGCAGATGTTGACTCTAACTGATTCTTTATTTTATCCGCTGCATCTTGTTCATTCTCATTATCATCATCTTCAATTACTGCTGTTTGCTTACTCTGGTCTATTGGTAGGGTATAATCCTCATCTGCAGTTGTCCATGTGCTGTACTTCTTTGTTTTCTGTGCATCTGCTATTTTCTTGGCTGACCTATTAATTGCATTCAGTGCAAGCTTCAACTCCTGGTCTGACTGAACATTATTCAGAGTTATTTCTTCAATTGGTCTGGCGGCAGTGTGCTCACTCTGCTGCTGTGGTGTTGCCCCCATTCTGATTCCTGTTCTGGTCCTGTCTCTTTCACTTCGCATGCTTGGTGAACCAGCTACGTTTATAGCTTGTACAGGCCGTACCATGGGATTCTTTATCTCCCATGATGGCTTATTACTTTTACGTGTTGCTCTTTCTCTTCTGTGTGTTTTTCCCATATTCTTTACCTTTCGCATTTGCTTATATAGACACTCAGGAGAACTAATCTCCTTTTAGGGGATTAAATTAACTCTTCTTATTGGTTAATTTCCTGTGATACGTGAAAATTCATCGGTTTTAATTTATCTCCTTATACGTAAATCATCTCCTTATTATACCCCATATTCGTATACAACCATATCATGTGATACACTCTAAATTTATATTATACTACTAATTTATTTAGGGTTATATCGGGTTATTTACATATTTAATGGTTTAATTTCTGTGCGTCTCTTTGTATTTTTATGTTTTTTCTGGCTTCTTTATTTTCTGTGTTTCTCTTTTTATTTTAAGCCATATGCACATAAAGATAAAAACACTCGAAGGGACTGAAGTACAATTAGAGGTGGATAAAGCAATGAAAGTAAAGCAAGTAAAGGAATTGCTACAAGAAAAAGAAGCAATTTCCATAGAACAGCAAAGACTTATTTACGGTGGAAAACAGCTTGTAGATGCAAATACAATAGAAACATACGGAATACAGAACAATGACGTACTCCACCTTGTACTTGCACTTAGAGGTGGCTAAATATACATAAATTTATGTGTTTCGGGTTAATTCGGGTTATCTCCTGTTCTTCCACTGGAAGTATTGCTGTGATGCCATTAATTCAACTATTTGCTTATACTTCAGTGACTCAACAAACTCCTTTGAATCAATCAGTAAGTCAAGAATATTCAAGCACTGTGGAAAGAATAAGTATTTTGCAAATTCTGGTCTTTTCCAGTATCTTAAATAAGACAGGAACTCTCTAAATTCGGGTTTGTTAAAATACCCTTGTTGGTATAAATACTGAAGATATTGCGGATTGCACAGGCACTGCATAAATTCTAATTCTTCTACAAACCGAGACATGCACAGAATAAAAATAAAACATAAAATTTGGATTTTTATACACCCGGAATTTAAAGAATTCTTTGGTGGGTGGGGATAATTAACGGAATAAATATGAAATATTGTAAAAATAACAGTTATTCCATAAAAGGAAAATCGGTTATTTTTATGGTATTTTGTATTTAAACCTGTTAATTATTTCTTGGTTTACTCGCATTAAAGGAATTTTAGTGAATATTTTTATTGATGGAATATTTTTACTGGTTTATTTGGGTTTAATGCTTTTTTTTCCCCTTGGCCTTTCTTTCTTCTGCTCTCTTTAATCCAGCCTTATCCTTTTTCATTCTTCTGTCTGTCATTTTGAACTTCCCTTTAATTCCCTTTGCAACGGTTCTTGAGGGACCTGCAAAGACCATTTTAGGCCTTTCTCTGACTTCTTTTTTCATGGCACCTTTTCTGATGGCTCTTAAGTCAACTGCCTCCTCGCCCTGCTCAAGTCTTTCCTTTATTTTTCTTAGCTTTCTTTCTACTCTTCGCATACGCCGGGCCTTTATCTCTTCAAGCTTCTTTGAAATAGTCACTTTCTTCTCAAGATCATCTCTCTTTTCATTGAAGACGTACCTTCTGTTGTACTTCTCTTCGTCATTTCGGAAGAAGTGTGGGAGGTTTTCGTCATCATCGTATACGTACCTGTCGATTCCGTCATTTTCAAACTCCTCTTCATCTTCCTTTAGTCTGTACCCGCACACTTTATCTTCTATGTCTAATGAAGATGAGCATGAGTCTGCATCACTGTCATTCTGCTCACTCTCTGCATCCTCTATCTCTTCATCAGATTCTATGTCCTCAACAGACTGCTCGTTGCTTTCATCTTCATCCCTGTCGAATATGTTGTCTTCAAAGAAGTCTCCGTGTATTTTCTCTATTTCTTCCACGTCATTTTCAGTTAGGCCAAGACTCTTGGTTCTCTTTGCAAGAATCTTTCTCTGCTGGATTTTCTCTCTTCTCTCCATGGCGCGCTGTATCTCATTTAACTCATCCTGCTGTCTTTCTATTGGAGTTCTTGTGTCAACTATTTCCTCTGGAGTGTTTTTTCCTTGGTATCCAATATACGCCCGCTGAACTTTCTTTAATGTTCTAACCAGCCTTCTCTTGTCTGCTTCATCTACTACTAATAAGTCTGAAAGAAGAATTGCAGTTTCCTCATCGATCATGTCCTTCATGCAGTCAATCTTTACTTTGGTGCACTTGCTTAGATCTATTCTCTCTCTGAGAATGTTTGAGAGTGTGTTCTCCTTTGCCTCTTCCTCGTCTTTTTCTGCAAATATAAAGAGTGGGTCAAAGAACTTCTCATCGAGCGTGTCTGGCTTCTTGTACCCTCTGCAGACCAAGAATGCTTCTGCACTCTCATCTCTACTACTCCTGGGCTTAGTGGTAAGACACTCTGTGAACAGCTGGTTGCACATCCATACCAGAGAGTTGAAGTCCTTGGATCTGAAGACTTTTGTTACGAATGTCCCGTTCTTCTTTAGAATCTTACACGCCAGTTTTGCTGCATGGCATACCAACTCGTTCTGGACATAAGAGTCCCTCTCCCAAGAGGCACCCACATTGGGCGCACCATCGTGCAAGACCAAGTCAACTTCTGTCTCCCCAACTGCCGCAAGTATCTCTGCCTTGCATATTTTATCTGTGATGTCTCCAACTATAGTGTGTACCCCGTGAATCGGTTTTATTGGGTCTAAATCCACCCCAACGATCTTGCTTGGAGGAAGAACAGTTTTTGACAAAACTTGCAGCCACCCGCCCGGGGCAGCACACAAGTCAACTGCTGAGTGTATATTGGATAGAAGGTTAAATGACTGGTTTAACTGTATTAACTTAAAGGCAGACCTTGCCCGGTACCCGTGCTCTTTCGCTAGAAAATAGTACTTGTCTAAACGGTCTTTTCCTACTTTTTTCTTTCGTGCTGGACCGACTTTTGCCATTATTAAATTTTTCACTTTGTTGTTTTTTATGGGCGGATTCGTTGTAACTTGCGTGGATAAAGAATATTATAATGGTGTTAAGGAAGTGCTCCTCTTTTTAAAAATGGCAGTGTTTCATATTAAAAACAAGTGCTCACCTACCGCAGATGAAACTGATCCGAAAGATATCCAGCAGCAACTGAAAAAGGAAAAGGAGGAAATGAAAAAGATAGAATTCACTCTCCTAGGAGGAAAAAGAGACTCAGACATACTGTTTATAAGGAATGACACAGAATACAGTGAAATAGAGATATACAACATGATGATAAGTCTTACAACCAGGGCAGAGCACGTCAGAAGGATTATACCTGTAAATTCAATATTTACTTACACAATGGATAATCTTCTGCATGAGACAAAAAAAGTGTGTGCATCAATTGGTCTCCAGGAATCATTTAGAATCAGTCTGTCAAAAAGACTGTGCTCACACGTAAGCAGTGAGTACATCATAACAATGGTTGCAGCTGAAATACCCAGAAAGGTAGACCTTAAAACCCCAGATAAAGTGGTTATGATTGAGATCGTAAAGGATCTCTGTGCTATAGGAGCACTAAAACCATGCCCAGGTAATTTTAATATAACTAGAGCACCCCGTAAACAATAATCACTTTAATAGTGCTATGTTTGGTAATACTGGTCAGATACAAGTATAAACACAGTATTTCTACAGTATAATTCGGGTTATTCCAGTTGGTAAGTAATAAGTAATAGTACATTATACTTATTATAACCCGAATAACCCGATATATACGCATAATATATAATTACACTGTAAGGCGTACTCTCTACTTGTACTTATTAATAAGAATATTTAAAAGAGTTTCGGGTTATTGAATAAAAATAATATACATTTGACTTTTAGATATATTCAAATTAAATAATTTCTAATTAAAATAAAATAATAATATGCTGCGGTATCTAAAAATTTAAAGTGAATGTGTGCAGATCTGAACAAGAACCATAAACACCCGAATATGGCCAGGAATGTAGATGGAGGAGTACGGGACAGTCCTATAAATGGGCCACTGTATATGCAAGATGCAGATAATTTATCTCATATACTCATTCAGTTTAAAGAGTATAAACGGACTACTTTAGATGGGAATATTCTCTTAGATAATATTTCACTGTTTATACCGGAGAATAAGCTTATTGCTGTTATAGGACCAAATAATAATGAGAAGTCATATATGTTAGAAAGTATTGCTGGTATGTGCACTCCTTCAGATATAACGCATAGTAATGTATATGTTAGGGACAGGACTAGTAATACGCTTATAATAAGAAGGAGTAAGAACTGGTTACACAGAGTTAATTATATCCTGTCAGATATAACCAGAAATACTTCTAATGCCATTTCCGTATTTAATTCACTCCTATTCCTTGCAAAGTGTCATGGTAAGACAGAATATGACGTAAATGAATATTTATCGATGACAGGTCTTATACAGTCAAAAGATCTCTTATTAAATGAAATGACAGATGAAGAAAAACAGAAGTTTCTGTTTATACATGGAATGCTTGGGTTAAATGAAGTGAATGTATGGGATGGTGTGTTATCAGGTATAAACTTAGAAACAGATATAAATATTATATCTGCCATTAAACTGACAAATTGTAGTAATATAGTGCGAGTAGATAGAGTATCACAGGAAGTACTAAATGTATTTGATTATGTGATTATTATGTACAAAACATCTATTATATACTTTGGCAGTCCATTACAAGTACAGAATTATTTCACTGAAGGGGGAGTATGCTTTCCCGTGGAAAAGTATTCTATAGAATATCTTATAGAGGTATTACAGAACAAGTATCATAATTCTATTTCTAATGAGAATATTCTAGTAATTAATAATATCTGTATAAGAAACAATGAGGCAGCTAATAATGACCAGATAGACAAAGCACCAGTAAAGCACAGAAATACATTATTCCTTTGGTCACAAGTGAAAGTATCCTTTCCTCGGTGTAAAGAAGTCATACGGAATATAATTCTTACACCTGTGAATATGGATGCATATGCGTATATCTCAGGAATAGTAATTGCGATGTTTGCAGTGTACTTTGTATGGGGGTATATGTGTTTGTTTAAGTTATACAGTAAAGTCACAGAAAATATGAATGACAGTATATACAAATACACCGCAGGCAGTTCATCTCTTCAGTTTCCAAATATATTCCGATTAATTAAACAGAAGCTATTGGAAAAAAATAGTGATGATACAGAATTTATAGAAATAATCACAGATATGCACAGAGTATCTGCAAATCATGGATTTATTTCTATTCTTACGTATCTGTTTTATTTTCTGTTTATTTTTGGTGGATGTATCCAGTGCATCGGCTGTCCTGTATTTTATTCAGATATACATTTTTATACAACCAGAAGATCTCAAGTACGCTCAAATCAATTCACAGTGGCCGAACTTATAATTGCACAGATGTGTGATGTTCTTCTGTGCAGAGCACTCCCCTTTTTTATTCTGACAGTATTGGCATATTTTAGTGTTTATTGGTGCATAGACTCAAATTTAGTAAATGCATCAACAATTGGCCATGCACTGCCCATTACTATTTTGTTTATGTGCTGTAGTTTAATAGCTCTACACGGAACTATACTGCAGTTTCTTTTGACTTCTTTTAAAAAGTATGTATGCATAACTGTACTCTACCAAATTGTAGTAAATGTGATTCCTTTGCTGGTGATTTACTTATTTAAAGCACCAAATGAAACATTACAACTTGATTATTTTTCCTGTGCACTTCTCATATTTAAATCTACAAGTCTAATGGACACTCTATCCTCAGTAAGTAATTACTATAGCCCTGGTTGGACATGTACATTTATGTGGGGATTGTCTTACGCATGCCTTTACATAATGAAGATTGTCATACAGATAGTTAGTCCTGTATTGCAATTTTCACATGTTTTAGAGCACATTCTGCTATACACAAACAAATTCACAGTTAGACCAGAAACAGCAAATTCTGTTAGTGAAGCACACTTAAAAATGCTAAAAACAGAAATTCTTGCACTTATAATACCCAATAACACTTCATCTGGAAACAAACTAGATCCAGAGTACAAAGAGTACTTAATCAGTAGATACGCCGACTTTAGCCAGTTTAATGCACACACAGCTCAAATTCTTGGTAAGACTACACCACATGAACCATTTGAAATATCATCTATTTCACTTAAGAACATGTCATTGCTTTATTTAGTATGGAGTACTCTACGTGCATGGATATTTGCTATACTTGTTTTTTCTATATCCATAGTATTTGCATATAAATACTTCCTGCCTAAATCCAGAGGATAATTCGGGTTATTTCAACTGTATACACATATCTTCTATGATATACACGGACTGTGATAGTATTGCTAATTAAAGAATCCATATTTAGTCTATACTTATATCGTATAAAATAAATCAGAAATATTTCAAATATTTAATTATAATAATTTTTATATAAATATATTTTATACTGTAAGCAAAAATATGTATGAATTTAGAAAGAAAATAACGATTATTACAAGAAAAGCACATAACAGACAAAATAATTATAGAAATATTTCAAAATTTATATTGAACAGCGGAGTACTCTACTTTGGTTTAATCTTACTGTGTATACTGAATGTACAAGCAATCTTGACATCCAATGAGGTTGGTGCAATTTACATAGCGAACATCTATAAGCAGTTTAAACTGAAAGATAATACAATAATTATAGACTTATTTGGACCATCCTTTTTACTTGGTATGCACATATTAGACCAATGTACGTTATTGGGTATTATAAAACCATTTCCTAAGCTATCCAGCTCTATTCCAGAATTAAGCCCAGAATTAAATGAAAGCACTTCTGTGAAAAATGAAGATTCTACTTATAAATATAAGAAAAGCTATCTGAGTGTAATGAAGAAAATATTTCCGTACAGTGACCGTGATAGTACAAATATATTTAATAAGAATCCTAGGTCATTCTATGGGTTTCTTAAAAACAAACCAACAAGTGAGTATAATAATAGTATCCTTTGTTGGCTGCTAATTCTTTCAGAGGGCATAGAGTCTCCAATAGAAATTAAAAATAACAGAATTATTTTAAAGGGGGAGAACCATATAACACTAGAAATCCCTTTAAAGAACAAGCCATCTACTTGTGGATCTAATAATTTGGATGCGTCCACAGAAGACTCAGACGATGACGTATACTACTCAGATGTACAGGAAATAATTGAATTTTTTATAAATAATAGGAATAATCCATTAGTTACTAATGGGGGAATATATGGCGAGCCATTAGACCCAACTAAGTTTTCGATGGCCGATTATATATTTAGTCCACGGTATCTTATACAGCTGTATATATATGAGTATTTAACAACAATAGATAAATTAGAAGATTTTATTAGAATGCTGCATAGTCTGCTTGTAAACAGGAGGACCAGTCCCAGCGTCTCAAAAGAAACTGGTAGGTATGCACAAGTAATTTTCAATAAGTATTTTATTTGCAGGGCGAATTTCAATTGGCGGCATATACTTTTATGCTATCTAAACAGACTTGATGCGGCTCTTTATACACAGAAGAATTACATAATGCCGGCGATTCCTAAAAATACTCTTCACAGTACTAATTCAAGTATTTCTATAGAAGAAAAATCCACTCAGAGAAATCGTGGCATGGAAAGGGTGCTACTCTACTTATTCCGCTGCTTTGCATTTGATGTGGGAGCAAAGCGGTACAAACTAGACCATCTTCAAAACATATCAACTGAATTAAAAGAATTCTTCAATAAGTATGACAGACCAAACAGTATGGATTATGATATTCCCCATGAGTGGAGTAGAATTGTTTCTAATGCGATAAGTAAATTTACTCTAGACCTCCCAAAGAATATAGAGATTAAAGACACGAATTTTTTAAATATGTTCTATTTAACCATGCGGTTAGCTGGAATATCAGAAGAAGCAATATATATAGATATGTTTAAAAAATCCTGCCGTGGTTTAGGAGATAAAAATGAAAATGGAGAAATTAATAGTATAGTGTTTAAGAAGAATGAAAAATTACACATGTTTGTGCAGAAGATTTTTAAACTCTTTTCCAGGGGGTGTAGTAATCGCACTCAAAAAAGTAAGCAATTAACACTAGACCTTATTCTTGATGAAGGAGCAAAGGATTCTCATGAACCAAACTGCACTGCACACAAAATTAAATTGAAGTATACAAGGGACCGCACTACATTTACTGTGATTATTGGACTGTACTCAGATGGGTCTATGGAAATATTTAGTAGTCCAATTGTTGCTGTTGATTCATTAGATTCACAGCTTTATAATATACCAAAAATACATTCCGATATAAAAAAGACAACTCCATCGATTAAACACTTTCCTTTTATATGCCATGTAGTTGAAAAGTTTATAGAATAACTTAGATGTATTTTGGTCATTTAGTGTGCTGGTTTCCATGGGCGTATGGATCCCATAATCGCCATTGAGTGCCATTGATCTTGTGTAGATGTCTCTTGATAGGCCCCAGTGATTTAATTAAGTTATGACAGCTGCTGCCACAGCACTGGGAAGCTATATAAGGACAATGGAGAATAAATAAAGACACTGTTTACATGAGTAGATCCAGTTTACACATTAGAGACAGGGGGAATAAACAGCTTAGTGTATGCCACTAGTTATACTCAGTGGATTTCGATGTGTACGTGTTAATTACACTGAAATAATAATAAAATTGCATAAACATTTTATTTCGGCAACTTATAGAATGTGTACATGGAAGTAGAAATACGTGTACATATTCAATATTTTCAAATATTCGAATTTATTAATTAGCCGTTATATTCCATATAAATAATATACATACCATATAGAATGTACATGAAATCGCATGAAATCCTGTATTAACTTAGAAATTTCTATTAATAACAGTATTACAGTATTAATTTATGGTTATTAATCTGTTTAGTTTAAATTCATATTGTTTATGTTTATACAGTAGTTAAGACAGATATTTCATGGCATTTCTGGTATTTTTAGTATATTATATGGTAGTTTTAGTGGCACTTTATATTCTGTTGTATTGTAGACTAATTCTATACAATTAGGCTGTCTATAAGTGAAATTTTAATTTACCCGAAATTGCATAAATTATATTTAGGTTTTCTTGTGGGGCCTTTGTTCTATAGACCCGCCATTAGCCTTTATTTGGGAATATTGGCTGGTTCGTCTAGGCTGGTCTATTCCCAAATGGGCAAATTAATTTAAGTGTCAAATGCATAAATACCTTATTAATGCGCAACTTCATGAGCAATTATATTACAAGAACAGTCCATTCAGAAGAAATAACTAAAATCTTCAACAGAGTGACTAAACTATTTCCACACTTTAAATTAGGGGCAAGGCATCTAATATGCACCCACAGGAGCAGACAGCAGAGTTTCTCTGATATGTTAGACAGGGCAATATTCTGTGGGCTAAAAGGGTCCATGGAGCACCCCAGAACAAAAGTGTATGTGCTTGCTAATTTGGCGAGGGATATACTTGCATACTTTATAATTCTGTGTGCAGATGAGCAGAATACTGTTAGGGGTGAGTTTCAGGCGATTTACAGGGTAATTGAGTCTAGAGCATCTGCCCTGGTGGGGGATTTTAGCCGAGATTTTTTCGAAAATCTTATGAATAATGTATTTGGAGTGGGAAAGCACACTCTCAAGGACAGCAGCAACATATCGACCATTAAAAGGAGAGCCAATGTCATTACGCACTGGCCCATGCGACTGTTCAGAAGGACCAGCCACACGAATACTTCTGTGCAGGATATGACATACTCTGATATTCTGAAAGACTTCCACTTTGCCATATATCAGAGCAAAGATAGCATACTAACAGGACAGGACACTGGTGCGTGGTCCATGGTTAGGGAGCTGTACACTCGTACTATGGAGAGGGCGGGAGAGACACCCTCTTCAATGAAGGAAGTTTCTTTTATTTTGCAGGTTGACAGAGCGTGCCGTGACTATTCTCCTCCTTTATTGATTGGTGGGGGGATAGTTGGTGGCCTGCGCGTAATCAGGAAGAAGTACTTTGAGAATGTGGTGGAGCTGGCGTGCAGTGACACAAAGGGGTATCCCATTAGAGAGCTACTAAAGGATGCCAAAGTGTATATGTATGCACCACTGATACAAGGAATAATTAATGTTTTAACCACATGCGGTGCAACTAAAGAAGACATTCTTCCGTATACACGTCTTTTATCAGCAGAGGCAGACGAGTTATTTAATCTGCCTGAGGAGAAGCAGAAGAGAGCAGAAGCCATTCTTCTGGAGTCCATTAAAATTTGTGATGAAGTTATTGCTGCGATGGGAAAGTCTCCCAGCAGGGAGCGAGAACTTAAAATCATCCGAGGTGAGATAATGATGATCAATAAGATTCTTTTGGGGAGCAAGTTGGTCCTACCACAAAAAGTCACTCCAGAGCAGGAGATTGTTATTGATGCATTGGTTGAGGAGTGTGCCAGAGTATGGGAAAGGTTTATGGGGACTGGGTCTAAGCCAAGCAATAGTGCCTATTCAAAGAAGGCACATGCTGAATTCCCGTACTTCTCGAAAGTGTACAAGACTGTTGCGCAGCCCGAGGAAATTGCAGATATAGCTATGGAGGGACTAGAAACAGCAAATATTTCAGAGTCTGCTGCAGTAGAAAAACAAGAAAAGCCAGCTGAGCCAGCTGAGCCGTCTTTTACTGCTTCTACGCTGGATTTACCAGAGTCAGTATCAAGCACACCAGCAGAGGCGTGTGTTGAAGAGGCTGCATCACCCAATGATGTTTCTGCGAATATTCCATCTGTAATACGCACAATTTCATCGGCGCCCCTTGTGAAAAAGGCAAGTCCAAGTTCATCTATTTTTAGCACTCCTGTGAGTGGTGGTGTAGGGCAGTCACCAAAAGAGCAGCCGTGTTCTGACATGCGGTGCAAAGTGTATTCTGTTGGGGAGGAGGATCAGCACTTAAAGAAACTCTCAGCGGCAATAGATGTGCAGGAAGAGTCAGAGAAAAGAGGCAAGCGGATCGATGAACTACGGCAGTATTTCGGTGGGTTAAAGTATGCGTGCTTCTACTCTCGGAATGTTCCTGACCACTTAAAGAATCTTTTTAAGTGCGCTCCAAGCATTTACAACAAAGTGAAGAGGCTATACGACAGGAACTTCACTGATGTACTGGCAGTTGAGGAGATTAGAGTGTGCAGGCGCAGTATGTTCAGAGATGCGTATTCAGAGATTCTGAATGCACGCCCTGACAGTGAAATACTTATGCACCTACGTGATGACATAATAGTCACAAAGTATATGGACATGCTTAAAGAAAGAACTATTGAAAAGCTCATTGCACTGGAGAGGGAGAAGAAAGAGAAGGAGTTACATAAGGCAAGGGAAAAGCCCAAGTTAAAAGGGGTTAAACGGCTAATGAAAAAAGTATCCAGTGCATTTGAGTCATTCTTTAAGAAACAGGAAGTTCTTCCCAGTGTAGAGGAAGAGTTACACAACTGGGAGGTTTCCAGAAGGGAGGAGATGGATTCAGAGGTAATATTCACAAAGAATTCTTCACAGCGGGTTTCCCATGGGTTCTTAAACGTATCCAAAGCCCTAGTTGATCTGATAAAGTACACTCCGGGCTATGTATACAGAAAAACCCCAGAGACAGTGGATGTTACAGAGAAGTATGCAGCCTGGATTGACAGGGAAGAACCCGTGGATTATGAAGAAATCAAGAAGAACCCAGACCAATTACGTGCCCTCTCTATGGTATTCAACAGATATATCAGAAACTACAATGGCGGGGTAGTGTCAAAGTATTTATATGTAGCTATAGCAGAGAGAGCAGGAAAGGTTCCACTGGAAAAGGTTGATTATGGTATGGGACTAATGATGCTTGCCACAATGGGATCAAATACGCTCTGGCTGTTAAAGCATGTTGTTTATACTGTTGAACAAGTGGCAAAGTATGAAGAGACTAATTTTATGTCCTATCAGAGCATTGTAAACATTGTAGCACCCAATTTACTAGCAGATGATGTTCCGTATTCAATGGATACGTTCGTGATTGTTTTAGAGATGGCGCACTCTCTCTTTGCAGCCACCAGAAATATTTCATTTATGGAAGAATTCTATGCATAATTAAATAAACACACATTTAAATCTCTCACTCCAAATTCAAGGCAGCATTACATCCCCATCACACCAAGCGCATGCACTTTATCATATATAATCATATAATCACGTATTTATACTAATTATAACAATAACCCAGAATCATCTTATCACATACTCATATTATCTTTATACCATGTACTCATATTATCCTTATACCTTATATTCATATTATCTTTATACCATGTACTCTGCCTCTTATCCTTATATATTCTATTCATACCTTATACTCATATAATATGATGCCCTGTACTTATATATTATCCTTATTATGTACTCTGCCCCTTATACTCATATTTTATCCTTATATTATCTTTATACCTTATACTCATATTATATCTATATATTATTCTTATACCTTACACTCATATCATATCCTTATACCTTGTACTCATATTATATCTATATATTATCCTTATATTCATATCATGTACTCATATTCTATTCATATATTATCCTTATATTATACTCATATATTCTGCTTCTTTATACTTTCTTATATTTCTGTATACTACTATAATATAATATTATTTTATTTTATTTCGGGTTATATCGGGTTTAAACAAATCTTATTTATATTTGGGTTATATCTTATACTAATTAATACTTAATCCTATCTGATCATATAATTATTAATTATTCTGTCTCTTATATGGTAATCCATGCGTATCTAAATTCCACAGGGGTATAAAATAAAATTATAATTTATCTGTAAGCAGGTAATGTTATCATTATTAATATTATATTATAATGATTGTTTATTAAATAATGAATGTATACAGTAATTATAACACAATGTGTATATATTACTACATATTATTACACGTTGTATATAAAGTAAGTTATACTAATAT
The DNA here is from genome assembly GCF_000250985.1 of Nematocida parisii ERTm1. NCBI lineage: Eukaryota > Fungi > Microsporidia > Nematocida > Nematocida parisii. The sequence continues at coordinate 71,061 of NW_013524646.1, read as the reverse complement.
AAGCATAGGCGTATAATTGTGTATTTAGTATATGTTCTGTTATAAATTTGTATTATAATCCTATTTAAGTCATATTAATATAAAATATATAACACAATGTGTATAAAGTATTTTAAATATGTAACACAATGTGTATAAAGTATTTTAAATATGTAAGACTTATTATACATATGAGACTATTTATTATTTATAAAGGATAAATTAACTTATTATTTTATTTCCATGGAAGAGAGGATTGCTGGCAGATTTGAGAAAGCGAGAGTAAAACATGTGACAGCACATAAAAAAGAGCCACTTGCACTGGTGGCAATGTACAATGGAGAGTTTGAGTTATGGAATACGGCAAGTATGCTGCTAATTAAATCCGGGAGTATTGGGGAAATACCCATAAGAGCAGCTGCATTCATTGAGGACTGTGAGTGCTTTGTGCTTGGATCGGATGATGGTATGATAAGGCTTTACTGCATAGACACATTCAAGATAAAGTGCAAGGTACAGGCCCATTCTGACTTTATAAGGTATATTGCAGTGCACCCTGTCCTGCCGTATATAGCAACCTGTTCAGATGACATGCAGGTTAAAATATGGGACTACTCCAAGGAGATATCTTTAATAAAGACGCTTACTGGGCATACGCACTTTGTCATGTCTGGAGACTTTTCGCCCCAGGATAACAAAACCCTTCTGACGTGCTCGCTTGACCACAACATAATCGCGTGGAATATTGAGACGGGGAATGCAGCCAAAATTCTGAAGGGAACAAAAGTACCACTGAACACAGTAAAGTACATTAAGGACAAGTATATAATCAGCGGGGGCGATGATGGAAAAATAAATGTATGGGACTCAGCAACGTACAATTTAGTCACGAGTGTTGCTGGGCACATTGGGCCAGTAACTGCCATACACTGCACCAACAGAGGATTTATCAGCACGGGTGAGGACGGGATTGTTCGGGAGTGGGATAAGAAAAGGTTCCGGCCAGAGACTGCCACTCCAGGGAAGGTTCAGAGAATATGGAGTGTATGCAGCACGCACACGGGCGGTGCCCTGGTGGGTGGAGATGAGGGGATTTCCTTTATAAAGCAAATGCAGAGTACTACACTAACCACATTTATTACAACAGGCAAGACTGAAGGAAGAATAGTGATAGCAGAGAATACGCAGGTCAAGCAAATAAAAACAGCCAATCCGTCTGCACAGAAAGTCGTAACCACACTCTCATTCCTTCCCGATAGAATTGCACTTTCTGAGACGGGGCGGTATTTGTGTGTTGAGTCTGACAATATGGTTTATGTGTATACAGTGCTTGGGTTTTTACTGCAGGTGTCTGTTCCTGGTCATTCTCTGGTGTGGACTGGCCCAGAAGAATTCCTTATGGTGTACAAAGATGCGCTTGTCCGATACTGTGACTTTGAGATTGACCAGAAGATAGAACTACCAGAGATAGATTCAGTGAAGTCCATGGTTAAAGTGAATAATGATGAATTGCTTTTAAAGACAGAGAGCATGCATTATCTGATCAGTATGTCTGGTGAGGTACTAATGGAAGTGCCTGATGTTCAGGGAGTGTATAAGTACAAGGATGTATATGTGATGTTCTATAAGAACAGAGTAGAAATATTCAGAGAAGGTGAGAGAAACAGTAATAACAAGTCAGCACAGTGTGTATACGAATTTAAAATATCTGGCTGGGGTGCCCGTGATAATGTAATATTTATTCATACGGGAGGCAAGATAGTTTATGTGCTTATAACACAGCCAACTAAAAACAATCTGAAAATGCAGCCTGTCTCCTTTATGTCACTCAGTGCAACAGGAGAGATTCTTGGGGTACTTGATGGGGTGTGGTGTATGGATGGAGGGAATGTATTTGAGTATGAGGTAGACTGGGAATTAGTTAAATACCAGAATATGATTGTATCCGGGAGTATGCCAGAGAAAATACCAAATAAGTACGTGAAGGAGTGCATTCACTTCCTTGTGGGTATGAACATGCTAGAAGACGCGTATAAGCTAGCAGATGACCCAGATGAGAAGTTTGAGTTATTAATTAAGCTGGGCCGGCTTAATGATGCAATGAAAATCTCTGATACAGAAGCAAAGTATTCTCGCTTAAGCACATTATTTGTACAGGCTGGGAAAGTGTCTGAAGCTCTTGCATGTGCAAAAAAGGGACTATCCGTTGAAAATGAAATTTTATTAGCCTCACTTTCAAATAGTGTAAAGGACATTGGCCATGCAGCAGAAAAGGCGTATGATCAGGGGAAGAGTCTGGCTGCATTGGCTGCTGGGTACAGGTCAGAGAATTACAAACTCTGTTTAGACATTCTTAAAGGCACGGAGTTTGAAAGTCTTTTTGCACAGACACATGCAAAACATCTGGGAAAGCAGGACTCACTAAAGAAATAACTGTCCTATTACGGTAATAGCAAAAAGACAATTTCAACAGGAAATAATAGCAGTCATAAAAAATATTGTAGGATTTTCCTTTAAATTGTATTATTTTTAGTGTATGTGCGCATAGGAGAGAGTTCTTTGTACTTTCAGGTTATATTTCAAAGCAAACCATTAAAAATCAAAATAAATCAGAAATAAAATCATTAAATTCAAATATAAAACTGCTGTTTATGCTATGCCCCATGAAAAACTGTTATTTTACACGGGTATACCCCAAAAATTCAATCTTTATGAAAATCTAGTAAATATATCGTACATAAACAGTACGTTTAGTTGGGTTAAAATGATATTTGGAGTATTTACTGTGCGGTGTATGTGCCTGTATTGTCATGCACAGTCAACAGACAATATACTGATTAATTCGTGAATATGCAAATAAACAAAGACTTCTGGTTAAATACAAATTTGTATGGTTAAATAATGAATGTTCTTAGACAGACTGTTATATATGTGATATCCTTAGCATACGTGTTTTCAGCAGAATTTGAAATAACAGCAAATCCAAACCCTTCACCTGAACAGAAGAAAGCAGCAGTAGATATATCATTACGGTATAAGTATATTGGACAACCACAAAATAAATCATAGTGTGCTGTACACAGAACCCAACTATATTTGCTATACGTGTAGTAATAAATACTGTACTCTGTAATTTGTGTAGTAATTTTAGTGTATTTAAGAACAATTGAATATCTTGAAATAATTTAAATGTATAAATATGTGCGTATTTTTTCTTTCCATGAGAGAAAGGTGTACGGTCGTAAAGCTAAATTTACAATTTCATGAAGAGTCGGCGATATTCGCAGTAGATGTTATGAAAGCAAAGGGAAAGACAATTATTGCAACTGCAGGTGGTGATAAAGCAATTAGGCTATGGGAGTATACGTACACTGGAGAAGAGCCGAAAGAGTGCTTTGAGTATAAAACAGCTCTTAGTGAAGGATGCAGTATAATTCACATTTATACATTAAATAAGCACAGGGGCAGTGTTAATTCTCTGCAATTTAGTAAAGATGGGAAATATTTACTATCTGGTGGAGACACTGGCGCAGTTTATGCATGGGACATGCAAAGGATTCTAGAAAGTACACCAGCGGAGGAAGACAAAAAGTATACAGGGCAGCCCATTCAAGTTAGAGGTGCGGATAGTACAGACATATATGAAGTAAAATGGTTCCAGGAAAAGATTCTAGTGGGTGTATCTTCTGGTCGAATAGAGCAGTATAAGCTATTTACCAATCCGAGAAATGAGAGCACTTCCAAATCCACTGCAGAGTCTGAAAATACCGAGAATCACTCAGTAAACACAGGTATACTTGAAATAACTGGAAGTAGTGAGGTCTTAAAATGTGATACCCCATATGTATCTGAAATAAGTCAAAGCACATCAGAAGAACTCGAGATAATCCTGAGCAGTAATAACTTGGCAGTGCAAAGCAGCCCAAAGAAGGCATCTCAACCCAAGGGAAATAGCACAGTAGATAAACCACATAAATCAGTTAAATTTAGGGTGATAGAGGAGTATGTGCAGGATGTATTTGCTAAGTGTATTTCATCCAAGCAGGCACACAAGGATATAGTACAGGGAATTGCGTGCACAGATGAAATATTTGCAAGTGTAGGAAATGACCGAGTTCTTAAAGTATTCAATGACTCAGGGAAGGCAATTCAAAAATTATGTAAGAAATCATTAATAACTGACAAACACACCTTTTTCTTTAGAAGACTTTCCTTCTCTGAGGATGGTCTTTTATATCTACCTTCTGCCGCGTATGAGGGAATAAATGCTGTTCACATTTTATCACCCCCAGAGTATAAAGTCATAAAAACAATCACACCATTTCCTTCACCAACTATATGCACTGTGTGCACTTCTGAGTACTTAATAGTATCTGAGGGAAGGAATGTGTATATTTTTACAACAAAGGAGTATTCTCTTGTGTTCAGGATTGTTGATTGCTCGTTCCTTCCCATTACAGATATAAAGCCAATTCAGGACGACCAGGACATTTTGTCACTAATTATATCCTCATGTGATGGGTTTTTAACGAATGTGCTTCTGTATAAAAGACTAGAAGCATAAAAAAATTTGCAACCATAAAATGAATGAAATTAATTATACACCGCCGAGCATGAGCCGGCATGAAGAACAGTTCGTAGAACATGAAGAGAGTGGAATAAAAACAAAAACAAAAACAAAAGAGAAGATAACGCCAATTACTTCGTTTAAAGGGCAATTAATTACACAGAAAATACTGGAGAACATGGAGAAGAACAATATAACAACTCCTTCAATTGTTCAGAAGTATGTTGTGCCATTAGGAATGCACGGGAAGGACTTGTTAATATCTGCTCCCACGGGCATGGGAAAGACAATTTCATTCCTTGTTCCAACCATAAATTTTCTGAACTCAGTGAATGCCACAGAGAGGAAAGTGCGTGGATATGCAGATAGGGGCAGTTTATTTAAATCATCAAGAAAGACCGTGAGTGCACTAGTTCTAGCCCCAACGCGAGAGTTAGCTATGCAGATACATGCTGAAGCATGCATTCTTTCTGAAGGGATGTCAATTTCATCTGCCTGTATATATGGTGGAGTTGAGAAGAAAGGCCAGGCATCGTCATTGTCAAAGGGCGTGGACTTACTAATCGGTACTCCTGGCAGAATTCAGGATTTTGTGTTTGATCAGTATCACCCACTGAATCTTAAGAATGTGCAGGTGTTGATATTTGATGAGGCTGATAGAATGCTTGACATGGGGTTCGAGAAGCAGATTAGATCTATTCTTGGCGCACTCAGTCCAAATAAGAGAAGACAGACAATGATGTTCTCCGCTACTTTCCCTCCTGCAGTGCAGAGGCTAGCCAAGGAGTTCTTCCAGAACACACCAGAAGAAGTTCACGTGGGTAATGGGCCAATAGAGAGCATTACACAGGAGATAATTTATATAGAAGAGCCAAACAAGAGGCAGGCAAAGAGAAATGAGAAGTTAATGAAAATTCTGCTGGAGTACGGGTATAAGCCAAGCGCAGCCATAGAGAAGAAAGCATTTGTACAGGCTAAATATACGGTGCCTGTTCTGCAGTGGGGAGACAAGCACAAAGACACAAGCAAGAAAGTACATGACTCACCCGGACAGAAGGGCGACGGGTATGAACTGCCAAAGATAGTTATATTCGTTGAGAAGAAGGACGACTGCGCTGTGCTCTCAGACTATTTACACGGAAATGGAATTAACTGTACTACTCTGCACGGAGACAAAACACAGATGGAGAGAGAGCACGCACTTAAGGAGTTTAAAGGAGACGTCCCCATTCTTATTGCTACTTCTATTGCTGCGCGTGGCCTGGATGTTCCTGGAATTGCGCTAGTATTAAACTACATGATGCCAAATGATGTAAAGGAGTACATACACAGAATAGGAAGAACCGGCAGGGCGGGGAAGACCGGCCGCTCAATCACTTTCTTTGCTAGGGACGACCATGCACAGGCAGCACCTCTCATTGAAATATTAAAAAAGGCCAAGCAGGAGGTGCCGGCATTTTTGCATGATATTGGACAAATGAAATCTCCAAAGTCCCACCGCGGAAACAGTTCTCGGCAGCCCCCATCTTTTAAGAAGAGAGAAGAAGGCGGACAGCACTTCTACGAAACACAGGAAATCAAGCATAAGACAGCACCTGCATTAAACGAGAAGATAAAAATACAGAAGAACCTTGACTGGGATTAATTGTTGCATGGTTAAATATTTAGACTAGAAGGAGAATTAATAATGCAATAGTAAAAATAAAAACATTACGCTTATAATATTCCTGCACATTTAAATTTTTGTATTCTTGTGAAGTGTGCATACTAGGCTGCGCATATTTAATAAAGCTAGAAATCAAAATGTATTATATGCAAAAAATCTAAAATTAAAAACAGAAAGCAACAGAATGGAAAGAAGAAACGGGAGAGAGAATAACTTAGAATATAAAAGCATTAAACAGATATGCGGTAGGAGTAAACTGAAGGTATGCATACAGCATGGATCTGGCCAGTTGGACAGGCATGCCAGTAGGTTTAAATTATACTACAAGCCGGTTTATAATGTAGTTTGTGGACATATTCACTGTATAATGCAGTGGCTGAGATTCAATCTAGTAACTGCAATGGGAGTATTAGGAAAGAAGGCTATTCGAAAAGTGCTTCTGTATGTCTACTGGCTATATGTAAGTGTATTATGGGCACACATCAGAATTATTTGTGCACCGGATGAGCAAAGCATTGACTACTTTAGTAACGGTTCAATTAGTACAGATGAAATGCTTTCTATTCACATTGATACTAGTATTGAGGTACTTCAGTGTTACTATGATTCAGAAAAGCTGTTTAATAACACTACGTTTAATCTGGCAGTTCCTGCGATTTATTATAATAAAATGAAAGAAATGGAAAATAAACTATCCTCCACAGAAAAAGGGGCGGATGAGGGTGTTTCTATAGAAAAAGAGCCTTTGAATGATGTAACCTTAGATGAGCTAATGCAAATACCATCGGCCCAGCTGGTTGAAGTTGAGAACATAGAACCGTACGCATCTACTTTGGATATAACCCGAAATTTCAATAAATCCACATGTGAAGAGAAAGTATCTGAATCAGAAGATAGAAAGAGTGCTATTAGCTATGCGAAAAATACTATAAAAAAAATTAGGAATTCAAAGAGAAAAACCACTCCACTAATAGACTCAGAGAGTACAATTAAAAATAAAAAGAAGAAGGTACTTGAAAAAACTTCTAAAAAGAAAAGTAGAAGAAAAAGCAGTCCTTTTGTGGCAGTAGATAAATTATCTGAGAGCTCTTCAGAAAATGAACAGCTGAGTGATACCTCTGAGAGCAGTTATGCATCCAGTGAGTCATTCAGTCAAATATCAAGAAAGTATGTATTTAAAGACTCAATGGAGTATTTTGACTCTATAAACACATTTAACAGGTATAAAGTTCTCTCGATGAAAGACATTTATCGGTTTAAGCCCACCCAAGCAATATTGTGTTCCTATGCGAAGAACAAGAGTAGGCGTGATGAGATTTATTTTTCGTTTGGCATCGGCATGATTCGTGAATTCAAGAAAATTAGGAACATTTGGATAAGCATATACACAGCCAAGAAAAGAGATGCACGCAGGGCAATTTTTCTTATTAAATATCTGGTGGAGAATCCCGAAATAACCAAACAGATATTTAAGAACTATAATATGTTCTATTACAATCGGTTTATAAAGGATTTATACAAGTACATGTTAAATGAGATACCTACTTGTTATTGCACGGAGATTAATTCTGCTTCTTATTATAATAGAGCCTTTTCTAGAAATAATATTATGAAAATACCTCTTGGTGACATATACATTAGAAAGGGCATAAATCTATGGTGGCATGCAGAGAGTATGCTTGTAATAATCATAGAGCAAAATAAGCTAAACCTAGACAGTATTGGCGTACCAGATATTTCACGCATAAAAAGGCAGATACAATTGATTCTAAGCATACCAGAAATATATGAAGATTTGTTCTATATACCGTACTCTTTGATAGAAGATACTCAGTCCCAGATCTTACTATTGGGGAACATTGAGCCGCAGCACAGATTGTTTTGTATTATACAGTATTTATATGGAAAGATCCATAATTCGACTATTATAAAAATAGAAGCAAGCAGAAAAATACAGATAGCCAATCGTAATTATTCTTTGCATACGTACAGTGACATTGACATGTATAACCTTGTTTATAAGATATTCACTGTTTTTTATAGACATTCTAAGAATACGTATAAAACATACATTAATGAAAAAATAAAAGAAATCAGACCGCACGTACAGTATAAATCTAGAGCCAGGTCGATGTACAAGCTTAACTACTTATATATGAAAGAGTATACAGGAATTCCCGCAAATAATATACTTGTTCTAAAGGGAAAGGATTCTATTATAGACGCGAATTTTAGTGTGTGCACTCTTTTACTCGAGTATTCTGTGCTTGCATCCCATGATAAAAGACTATTAGACAAAATAACAAGCAGGACAGCAAATTATGAGAATATATTCTACGACAGTGTAGAATTATCTCACTCTCATCATTACCATGTCCAATTCATAGACAATCATACACACCGTGTATACATTATACATCTTCCGTTTTTTGTGTTTAAAAATACGCGCAATGTGTATAAGTATCACTATATACACACTATTTCAGATATAGTAGAACATATAAAGAAGACCTTTAATATACGCCAGAGCAAGAAATCTTCATTCAGTAATAATGTATATCCATTTAAATACAGCAAAAGCGAAAACAAATGGTCAATGATTATGCCCGATACTACAAGCGATAAAAAATGCAAAAAAACCAAGAAAGATAACGATATGGAGAAGACCATTGAAGAAATGGCCAATTCTGGCTTTACTGTTGTTTTCTATTATATAAAAGAAAACCTCCAAACCACAGAATTTATATTTGCCCAGCTCAATCCACTCGGTGCAGATGTATTAAATAATTATACAATACATTCCCTGCAGAAAAAGGAGATTAATCAACTGTGCAAGGAAGAGAGTAAAATCGGTCTATTCCCAAGAATACCTTTATTTCTACCCAAGTTAATGATATCTGCAACGTATTTAGGTCCTTATGTTTTAAAATCAGAGAAGTATCATATTAATATCCTTACTGAATATAAAGATTTAGTCCCCATTGAATTTTCTAATTGGCTGGAAGTACCTACACACGCAAACAGAAGGTATAAACCATTAGGAATAATAGATAATTATAAGAATAAGGCGTACTACTACAGTGATTTTAGCGTATTAGACATAAATTCACCCTATGAAGACTGTGACTGTTATAGCATGAATATTGTACAAAGCAATATTAATAATTATAGTGCAAATATATCCTGGCGTACAAGAATACAGCACGGCATAGAGGATTATACAAATTATCACTGGGACTTAGTACAGAATACCACAAAGTGTAATAATACTATAGAAAATAATATACAAGGCAAAAGAACAAAAAAAGTACTTTCATGTTTTCTAAGTATGCTTCAAAAAAAGCACGTATCACTGGACATGTTTAGGTATGGAATATGCATTTATACAAAACTCGGCTCAAGTAGATGCCAGTTCGCATCTGTTTTATGTCCCGACTTTAAAAATCGTATAAATAATCTGGTAAGTATAGATAACAATCCTATGTATGAGCGGCTTAGTCCTTTGCTTAAGAAGAATATTCATGAACTGAATAATTTACCACCTATAGACATGTCTGATATATCAAATATTTCTAAAGTAACTATAACTGTAAAGAATATTAATTACATGCTGTCTAAATTAGGAATACATTATGATATTTTTGATGTATTTTTTAGGCCGTATAATTGAATTAGTACTAGTAGATGTAACCATACACGCATAAGTACGTAATACTTCAAATTATTCAGTATTTAAGGTTATTTCGAGTTATATTATTAAATTTATAATTACAGTATAAATATTTTTATTTTATTTTATTTTATTTTTAATTTGTACATTTTATACTTATACAGTATAAATATTATTTGAGTATAACTTATGAATATATACAAAATAGCTTTATTTAATTTTATTATTAAAGTATCTGTAAAACACAGTAGAATATAATAGTATATGTATATAAAACAACAAGTATATTACTTGTATAATACCACAGTAACATAGGAAAATAAACATAATATGATATGTAATAAATAATGCAGGATAAATTATGTATAACAATATAAGCATAAACAAATGAAGTACAGGAAGAGGAATAAGAACATAAATATTCTTTTTGTGGGTGCATCTAACACGGGAAAGAGTTCACTTATAAAGTCCATGGCAAGTGCTGAATTGCTCTCAGAAGGAGACGTTACAGAACATCAAATATTTATAAATGAGAAGGGGATAAGAATATTTGACACTCGCGGGTATGGCACTGACAGAAGCACAGACACAAAAATCAAGCAAATAGAAATATTCATAAGAGACCGGTATAAGAGTTTTTTACTAGAAGAAACAAAAATTCAAAGGGATCCTTTTTTAGAAGATTCTCGTATACATTTAATGATTCTATTTGCATCACCAGCCAGTAAGGGTATAAAGGACTATGACATTGTACTACTTAGACTGCTGTCTAATAAAGTGAACACATTAGTAATTATTCCTAAGTGTGATTATTATACAGCCGAAGAAATACAAGTACAAAAAAGAAAAATATCCGATCTATTAAAGATAAATAACATAAATACATTCGGTGTAGAGAAGGATGAAGATGCGTACGTATTTGCACTGTTCAGTGGGGAGAGGAGTCTAGTAGATAGTACGTATAAAGAAAGAATCCTTCCTCATGGGGTAGCAGACACTACAAATGAAAAACATTCTGATTATATTTCATTTATGAATATGTTAGATGAAGCAAGAGAAGATTTGTTGGATTTAACACACACGCACTTCTATGAGAATTACAGGACAGGTATGCTAAGTGATCAATAAACAATACTACTACAGTATAATTAAATGTAGCAAAGGTATTTTATATAATTTATACATTATAATGAGAAAAGAGAAAGGTGAGGAATTTATAGAGAATATAAGAACACAAGATGATTTATCCGATATATAATTCAAAATAATTAAGTAGAAGTAGAATGATTCAAAATTCACTTATAGAATAAATATAGAATATAGCTTATTAAAGCACACGAATAAAATATTCTAATTATACTAAATTATATTAAGAGCATTACAATACATATCACAATAAACCAGGGAGAGGTAGAAACAAGAAATAAGTAGTTAAGATATAACCTGAGCTATTTATATTTAAGCACAAGACATTAATTAATCAATCATAATAGTAATTCTAATATTATTTCTACTCTCCCGGTTTGTTATTTGAATTGGTGCGTGTCCCTTTCATCAGAATGTGTTGCCAAGGGGCTATATATTAATACTTAGCTTAATATTATTTTATCTATAATAAATCGTGCTTATATTATGTATACTAACCAGAAATAACCCGAAATTCTGTTAACCATCTATCCAATGCATAGTCATCTCTAGAATGAAATTAGCTCTGTTAAGACAATAAAGCAGTTAACTAATTAATAATGTTTTATGGGCTTGCTAATATTTGTATAGGGATCATTTGTGATGCTGCTCTAAAATTGGCCGAGCTAGAGCTTTTAATAAACTATGTAATAGTTATTGAGTCTTAACAAATACCAGATTTCACTTATACCATACAAGAATTTACACTTAAAAATATAAAGAAAACAACTGTTTCAATTAAAGAAAATATTTAACATACTCACGAGGAATAACGCTAACGCTACCCTGCTACGTAGCCAAGATAGAAAAGAGAATGAAAAGAGAGAGCTCTTTATTATATTTAGAAAGCGGTCTAATTCCGTGCGGGCTCAGAGTCCTAAGGGCGCGATTGTGCTAGACAAAGCGCTGAAATAAGCCATCAATGCATCCCTAAGTCTTTCCTAAATTGGGGGAACCGCTTAAGTTAAATAATCGAAAGGGGATCTACGGAATTGCGATCCCGGCCTTTTGTTTTAGCGAGATCATCGCGCGAGCTGGCGCATAGGCGTATCGCCATCGGTGCCCATACCTGAGTGGTGGTGTCACCACACTGATATTATTTCTAGTTTCCTTGGTTGTATTATTTAGAGTACTAAATTTCATTAGAGTATATTAATAATGGTTCATGGTACAGCATAATAAAACTTTTTTCGGGTTTCGGGTGACTTCTTTATAAGATATCTCAGAAAATTTGCTATTTTTTTACTATCCCTTAAATCCGAAAAATCAAATTCTTTTATAAACTCACTATGTACGTTTTCTTCTTCAGTATTAATTTTATCAAAGATTGATTCTATGATCGAAATGAATATATCCGACTTAAAAGCCATTCTAAACCAAATAGTCCACATATCATTAGATGTTAAAGTATTTGTATATCTAGGATCATTTCTATCCAAATTATCTATAAATTCTGCAATTTCTGATAGATAAGTTATATTTTCACCACCACATGTCAATAAAGAGAGTAATTTTATTTGATTATTTTTGTAAAGAACTGTCTCTAAAAATAATAAATAATTTCCTATTTCACCACCCATACTTATGTATGTCTTTAAAATTTGTAGGATTCTTTTAAGAGAGTCACAATATATTAAATGAACATGAATGCCATGCGTCATTATATACTTATAATAAATATTATCTATATCACTGAGTATAGTTATTTTTTTATAGCGATGATTATATAACTCTTCTTTAAAGAATGGATTGCAAAGAATATGATTCATCACATTATAGTCATTTAACGGAAGGCTTCCTAATAGATTAGAAATAAGTCGTGCCCATGGATTGGTTTCTTCAAGTGGATAATCGACGAGGCACTCTCTAATATAATGTGCCATAAACGCCGCATGCCCCGTTTTTTTAAATTTATTGTACAAGAAAAGCTTCTCTATTGGGTATAAATAATTATTTTCTTCTGATATATTTATATTTTCTGGATGCAATTCTTTGAAGTTTGCTTCGGCTACTTTATTGTCTCGAGGATGTTCTATGCAACGCGCAATCAGATAATCTGTTAAAGTATTGTTTTTCTCTCCTTCAACACATAATGATGTATTATTTATGTGTGCCTGGTTTAGGCTAATTAAATCCAAGCCGCTTTCATTATAGACTGCTTTAATGGATAAATGCATATTTGAGTGTTCTAATATTATCCCTCCTTCCAACTCAGAAACACTGTATGTTATACTTATTTTTCCAAATATATCAGGATGTTCAATAATATTTTTCTTTATAGACATATTTGAAGTATCTATTTTTATTGTTCTTTCCACTTCCTTCGAATCCTTTTTTGAATTGCATTTCTTAGAAAGTGATATAAATAACTCTGTTATATATGATTTTATATCATTGAATAGCTTACTTTGATTTTCATCAAAATTATTATCTTTGCATTCATGCCCTTCTAGGCGAGTGTAGAATTCTTTAATAGTCTCTTTGTCTTTAGAATACCTCCCCGTTATTTCAGTAATAACATATAACATGTTTATTATACCTGATACAAGCTCATTCCTATTCTCTTTCAGATATTTAATATTTTCATTCTTCAGGTCAGCCACCACTCTATTCCACTCATTATATATAGTATAATCAGCTGTTTCAAATGGTTTATTATATATGGTAAAGAACTTCTTCAAGTCTGACGATACTTCTCCCATGTGTTCAGTCGTGTATTCTTTAGTCTCTGCATCATATGCTAAGCAACAGAATAAACCTAGTAATCCAGCCTCAACACAATTGCTGTATGTTTCAATAAAACTATTTTCATTTTTTTTCCTATTATACGATGAAATAGACCTATAACTCGGTATACTTATGCTGCCAGAAAATGGAAATGCATTGTCTAAAAATGTCTTTCCATACACCACATTTAATGCATGCATTCCTTTATCATTAGTTATATCTCCATTAGACTTCACAAAGCACTTGCCAATAATACTTTTCAGATATTCTATTTCCGCATTTAGTTTTTCCTTTTCTTTTTGTTTTATACTTTCCTTAAGCATAGAGTGCACAGCCTTTGCTAACTCAATTATACTACTCTCACTGTCTAAGTATTCAAATATATAGTGCTGTATTAGCCACCTTGCATTCTTTAAAAACTTACCAGTTTTAAAGTCTTCATGTGTTCTTGGCTCTGCATATTTGCCTCCTTCTCTTATATCTGGATTCGTTTTGTTCTCTATAAAGAAGTTTATAACACTAACTGCTTCTCTTTGCTTAACTTCAATAGGTTTTACTATACCACTAGGCTGCTTTATATTGCACATAGCAATCATGCTTAGAGAAAACATGTTTTCTTTAGTGCCAATCTTCTTTAGAACTAACACTTGCTCTGCCCCAATGCCTTCTATTTTTAGTGGCACGTCCACTCCTTCTGCCAATAAAAACAGAGAGGCTAAAATATTAATTCTGTGCTCAAGCACATGTTTACTTTGAATGAATCTCATGAATGAGTTATTTCTATTTGTGTATATGGATAGATCACCAAATGAGGAAGGGAATAAGTATATTAATGTTTGGTGATAGTCGCTAATATAAAGTTGGTCTTTCTCTTCTTCACTAAGTGGTTTTGTTCTATATTTCTTCTTTTTACTAAGATGTTTTATTTTGTATGTTTTATCCTTATTAAAGTATCTACTAAAATATGATGTTAAATCTCCACTAGAATCAATAGAAGCTCTTGCACTATAATTTATATCTGCTCCCGGCGACAAAAATCGCATTGAATGCATTAAATCGCACTTCTCAGAAGCAAATGTACGTGCCGGAAATAGTGGCCCATTTGTGCGTATACACAGACCATCTCTGATTTCTTTGTTATGTAAATCTTTATAAACATCCAATCCTACTCTACAGTACATCCTACATAGTATAACTATTCCAATAATAAGCCCCTTTCTTATATGAGCTGTTTTCTTAGGAAAAGGCATTCTTAAACTTTGACCTTTATTGAATTTGTATACGTATTTATAGACCGAATAATCAATTTAATTTATGTTGACTTGTTGTGTCAACAAAAATTTCTGATTTAATTTGTACTGTTCTGTTTAAACATTCTGATAACTCATACCATGCTGCACAAATGCCAGTCTTAGTATACAACAATACGCATATCTTTAATATTAAAATTTAAAAAATATAAAGTGTAAAAAACAACTGTTATCAAATGTGATATTAATTTAAATACAATACAAACAAAAATATGAAAGTTAGATGATTTATCTAATATATAACTCAAATAATTAAGTAGAATATTGGTTTTGGATAGTGGGATCCAGAATAGCAATGGTTAAGTATGATATTAATATATGGGTATTCATCATTTATGATAGCAATCGGCGTGCTGCTATCATAAATGATTGGAGTGTCAAAACTATGTAAGAGTTTTGGGTTTTTAATAAATAACAAGTTTTTGTATGTCTAAGTCTTTAAGGAAAAAACCGCTTAGAAATATAGTAATAGCATTACTTATAGAATAAATATAAAGATAGTTATTAAAGTATCAGCAGATATTCTAATTACACCAAATTATATCAAGAGTATTACAACCCGTGCTAGACAACGAACACCAGTTATTTAAATAATAGCACATACCATAGAAAGCAAAGGCAGTATCTAGTACAAGGACTAAAATATAATATAGCACTATGTTTAAGCATGATAATGTTGGTTTATTGGCCAACCCTAGCAAAGAGCAATTCTTATAATACTTTCTTCTGTTTTAATATTTCTCTTTGTTTTGAATAGTGTATTGCTTTACTTTGGGCATATTAATAATACATTCTCATTGTATAATAAAATATTTCAGAATGTTTAGGAGAGTTCTCTATTAGAGTTTTCACACATTTTACTACTTCTTGCTGCTGTTTATTAGCCCGCTCAAACAAATCCAATAGTTCCTCATTAGTCTTTTCACGATATTTAAGTTTTCCTTCATTTCTACTCAGAAAATCATCATTAATAGCAATTTTATCAAAGATCAATTTTATAATAAAAACAAAATCATCAGAGTTAAAGGCCATTCTAAGCCAAATAATCCACACATCATTGGAAGGAACAACTTTTTTATATTTTGGGTTTTTTTTGTCTAAACCATCTATAAATCTTGCAATTTCAGTTAGATAGTCTGTAATTGTGCCATTATGTGATAATACCTTAAGAAATCTTATATGTTCATTTACTGTGCAATTTTCCAGTAAAAAAGAAAATAGCTTCCCCATATAATGCCCTGCTGTTAAATATGCCTTTATAAGCTCCAAATTGCCTTGAACCGAATTGCTGTGCCCTAAATAAGAAGCATATTTGCATATCTCTCCAATCAAATGGTCTTGATCATTAAGTATCTTTTGGGATATAGTTATTTTTTTAGAACAATTTCTGTATAATCCCCCAGTATACATTGGAGTAAAAAACATATTTTGAATTATATCCGAATTATGCAGGTTAAGACTTCCTATCATATTGGAAATAGTTCGTGCCCAAGGATCAGTCTCTTCTAGAGGATATCCCAAGAGGCACTCTCTAACATAATATATCAATTTTAGTGTTTCGCCCTCCAATTCAATTGGATTGTACAAGAAAAACTTGTCAATTGAGTAAAGTCTATTGTTTTCTGTTTTTATGTTCATATTTTCTGGGAATGGGTCTCCATTTTTTTTTTCAATAGAGTTATTAAACAGTGTTTGTTCTAAGCAGTGCTTAATCATATAATCTGTTAGACTTGCATTCTTTTCTTTTTCAATAGAACTAATTATATTAATCGTATCAGTTCTCTTAGAATTAGTTAAGCTGCCATTTATGTAAGATAGGTATTTAGTAGAAACATAATCGTTTGTATGGCACAATCTTATCTCTATTACATACTCGTGATAGCTATGGTTTATAAATATTACTCCAACCAAGTCCAAACTTTTATGGACTCTTTCTTTTTTTAGTGTACTATGTATGTTTACTTTTATATATCTGCTTATTGGCGCTTCGACCACTGAGCTGTTTTTGTCTTCGTCACTAAAGCCTATATCATGGTTTGGGAAAAGAGAAGTTTTTCTTAACTGCCTTGATTTTTCTATGAGTGATATAAATAACTTTTCTGCATATATTTCCACTTTTTCAACTAATTCATGAGAATTTCCATTTGCTATCAGAAGATTACTAAATTCTTTAAGAGCCCATTTTTCTTTAGAATATCTTCCAGTTATTTCAGCAATAACATATAACATGTTTATTATACCTGGAGCAAGTTTATTTCTATTCTCTTTCAGATATTTAATATTCTCATTTTCTAAATCAGCCACCACTTTATTCCACTCATTATGAATTTCGGGTTTAGTTATATCAAATGGTTTGTTATACGTAGAAAAGAACCTTTTCAAGTCTGGCGATACTTCTCCCATCTGCTCTGTAGTATACTCTTTCTTCTCTGGATCGTATGCCAAATAGCAAAACAAACCAAGTAATCCCATTTCAGTAGAATTGCTGTATAGGTTGCTACTATCAAAGGAATTTTCTATTCTATTGTAAGATAGAACCCGTTGATAACGAGAAAAATCCTCATTAAAGATAAATGGAAATACATCTTCTAAAAATGCCTTGCCATATAACACATTCAATGCAGACATTCTACAATCATTAGCTATATCAGCACTAGAATTCACAAAGCATCTATCTAGAATCTTTCCAAGATATTCCACCGCGTTATCCCCGTACTCTTCCTTCTCTTTTTGTTTTATACTTTCCTTAAGCATAGAGTGCACAGCCTTTGCTAACTCAACTATATCATCTTTAGTATTCAAGTATTCAAATATATAGTGCTGTATTAGCCACCTTGCATTCTTTAAAAACTTGCCAGTTTTAAAGTCTTCATATGCTTTGGGTTCTTGGTATCTGCCTCCATTTCGTATATCAAAATTTGTTTTGTTCTCTATAAAGAAGTTTATAACACTAACAGCCTCTTCTTGTTTTACTTTAGTAGGTTTTACTATATCACTAGGCTGCTTTATATTGCACATAGCACTCATGCTTAGAGAGAATATGTTTTCTTTAGTGCTAATCTTCTTTAGAACTAACACTTGCTCTGGCCCAGTGCCTTCTATTTTTAGTGGCACGTCCACTCCTTCTGCCAATAAAAACAGAGAGGCTAAAATATTAATTCTGTGCTCAAACACATGTCTACTTTGAATGAATCTCATGAATGAGTTATTTCTATTTGTGTATATTGAAAAATTCTGATGTGAATAAGGAAACAAGTATACTAATGTTTGGTGGTAGTCTCTAATATAAATCGGGTCTTCCCCTTCTCTAGCAATTATTTCTATTCCATGGGCCTTGTCATTATCAAATTTTCTTTTAAACCACATTAATACTCTTTCACTATTATTGGGGGTAACAAAGTTATTTAAACTATACTCTATATCCACTTCTGACGAGAAAAGCCGCTTTGCACGCATTAGCTTAAGCCATTCAGAAAAAAGTGTACCCATTGGAGATATAGATCCACCCAGTCGAATTTTCAAGCCTTTATCATCAATGTTTTCATTATGCAATGGCACATAAACATTCAATCCTACTCTACAGTATATCCGGCATAATATAATTGCTCCAATAATGAATTCTTTTCTTATAAGCATATCTTTACTATTAACTAAAAAAAAGATATAAGCTGATTTTTTATTTTCTTGATTATGGACTGCTATTTGTTATAATTAAAATTTGTTCTTTATTAAATTTTAGAGACTTTTATAATTTATTTGACAGAATTTATTACTCCAATAAGTATGACATTATCATAAATGATGTTTAATTGTCTACTGACTGGTTTGTAAAATTTTCCTCTCAAATTCATTATTTTATTGTCATTATATGAGTTAATGTCACTTCTGAACTTTATATAGTAATTGTGTGTCTATGGAGAACTAATAATATATTTATAATAAATAAATGACATTCTGATTTTTCAATGAAATTATATTTGACTTCTTTTTATATTCGGGTTATTTCAGAAATTCTATTGCTTCTCTATTCATGTCCAGATAAAAATAATTTATATTTTTAAATCCACTCTCAATTATTATTATAACACTACACATCTTCCCATATGCAGAGGCTATGTCCAGTGCCGGTGCTTTATATTATGATTCTGACTGTCTAAATCATCAAGATTACACTGTAATTTGATTAATCACAATATAAAGCACTTCTCATATATTATTTTTTGTGGCTTGCTGTCTCTTCTAGATAATTATAAGTGTATATCCATTCTGTTAGATCTATTTAATAAATTGTTTTTTCTTTATATTCTTACTAGTGCTCTTGCTAGCTTAAATTAAAGTTTCTTTTTTAATGTTAATAAACTTAGCAGAGCTTTTATTAGCTCTTTCTTTTATGTTAATTTAACTATTAGTATATTATTGCTTCTGTTGATTTCATAATTACTAATATATAGGTTTCATTGGCATTTTGATTTTCATAAGATAAACCAACATACGCTGTTATACGTCTTAAATAGCCATTTTAGTATATTGTGTTTTTATTGATAATAGTTTATTGTACTCTTTTAATAGTAAATTTAAGTTTACTTCTGGAACATTTTGAGTACTTTTATGCATTTCTGGCTATTAAATAAAAATGTAATAGAACAGTGCATAAAATATAAAAATGTGTATACTTTTAAATAAATATAAGAAAATAAAAATAAGAAGTGGCATAGAAAAAGAGAAATTCTTTTTATTTGTTAATAATAGTTTATTATTATAACTTACTTCAGGTAGTTTGTAAATGAAGTGAATTCACTGATACCTTGAAAGGGCTTCTAGTGCAATTAATCTATAATTTAATAATATACAGAAAAATCTATCCTAGAAACTTTCTAACACCTTAATATGCTTGCATTTGTGTATTTAGAATGTTTTATCCCCTATTAACTCTTTTTACTTTTTGCAGATCACTTGGAATATCCAGCACTTTTACTTTCTCCCATGGGAACTCTTCTCTACCGAAATGGCCAAATACTGCAGTGTTCTTGTATATTGGTCTGTCCAAGCTTAACTCTTTAACGATGTTTCCTAGACGTAAGTTAAAGTTATTCTGAACTATCTTTAGAATGTCTGCATTGTCGTATTCTGAACTGTCATAGCTGTTCACATATAGAGAAATTGGATCTTTTACACCAATAGCATAAGAAATCTGCACTAAAATACGCTTAGCGAGACCACTGGATACTAATGACTTAGCAATCCACCTGGCCATGTATGCACCACTTCTATCGACTTTGCTCCAGTCTTTTCCAGAGTATGCACCTCCTCCATTGGCACCCCATCCACCGTAAGAGTCTACTACTAGCTTTCTTCCAGTAAGACCAGAGTCTGCCTTAGGTCCACCCACTACAAACTTACCACTTGGCTGCAGAATGTATTTAGTGTCCTTTAATAGCTCTGAATCAATTACTTTTTCAATAAGGTTGGTTTTTAAGTACTCCCGGATGTATTCAGTAGTAACACTTTCTTTGTGCTGAGCGGATATAACAATACTGTCCACTCTAACAGGCCGCAGAACTTTAATACTTTTTTCAGATGCATGTACACCAGACTCATCAGAGTTATTCTGGTTTTCTACTTCGCTGCCTACTGTTTCGTATCCTTCTATGTACTCCATTGTGACTTGTGTTTTATTGTCTGGTCCCAGCCAATCTACTTCAGTTCTGAGTATATTCAGATGGTATGCTAGTTTATGTGCGAGGTGTGTGGTCATCGGCATTTTTTCTTCTGTTTCATCAGTGGCGTATCCAAACATAATTCCTTGGTCACCAGCTCCCAGGTCCCATTTGTCCTCGTTTGTCTGCTCTATTCCATTTGATATGTCCATGCTTTGCTGTGTGATGTTTGTCAGCACAGTGCATGCATCTGGATCGAGCCCCCAATCTGCAGTGTATCCTGCGTTCCTCAGAACATTTCGTGTGATTTCATCAAAGTTTATGTCTGCTTTAGTGGTAAGCTCTCCAACCAAAAGAACCAATCCAGACTTTATTACAGCATCAACTGCCACTCTAGAGAAATTATCTTGTTTTAAACATGCATCCACTATTGCGTCACTTATTTGATCGCATAGTTTATCTGGATGGCCTTTTCCTACAGACTCAGACGTAAATAGAAACCGTTCTTGCATAAAAATAAAAAAAATGAGAAAAAAATAGAAAAAAACAGAAAAAAACAGAAAACACAGAAACTTCCAAAATACTAAAAACAGTTGAAATTATCCAAAGAAAATTTATAAATTTGTACAGAAGCAGAGTATAGAATAAGGCAATTCCATACAATTACTTATTAAGATACTGTAATGTTTTCTATTACCAAGGGGTTATATATTAATAATTAGTTTAATAAAATTTTATCTTGGTTTACTTTGTTAGCAACAATTAATGAATTATGAACACGTATTTATAGATTGTAAGATTAATTTAATTTATAATGGTATGCACATGTAATAGTTAAATAACTCCTGCATTACTTCCTGACATGTTTGTTTTAATCCGACCTGTATAAAAAAAATTAATTAATTTATCCTAATTTGTTCGGATACGACATAAAGTAATATGAAATATCAAAATTATATTTATATAAATAGATATAATCCAAAGAAATATTAAAATAAAATGAATACACAAAAAGAAAAAGCAGAAGAAACAAAGCAAAAAGAAGAGTCATACAATGAGAATCTACCCAGTACTAGTAGGCAAGATATATCATATAATGAGAATCTACCCAGTACTAGTAGGCAAGATATATCATATAATGAGAATCTACCCAGTACTAGTAGGCAAGATATATCATATAATGAGAATCTACCCAGTACTAGTAGGCAAGATGTAGGAAATGTTGTTAATCAACTGCATCATATGGCTAATCTTTTAACTCACATGATAAAGAGTAATAAGAACAAGGAACATACTATAACATCTATAATAAGCAATTTTATTATAGAAAATGACCATGCAAATTCAGAATTAAACAGAATGTTACTTACAAAATTGCTAAAACATTATGAGAACAAGACAAATTTATTATCTTTTGACAATATGTCATTAAAAGTAATTAATACAATTCGGGTTATTGCAAATAAAAAGGAAAGGATGATGTATAATGAGTATGTAGGCGTAGAACTAATAAAACTACTGTATAACATCGAAGAAACTAGATCTCAGATGGATTTAAATACAAATGAAGAACATGTTACTAGCCATGATGAACATAATACTTTATTAATACACACAGAACCTAGTAGAACTGAAGAACATGTTACTAGCCATGATGAACATAATGCTTTATTAATGCACACAGAACCTAGTAGAACTGAAGAACATGATACTAGCCATGATGAACATAATACTTTATTAATACACACAGAACCTAGTAGAACTGAAGAACATGTTACTAGCCATGATGAACATAATGCTTTATTGTCTAGTGAGTATGAAACAGATAGATATTTTTTCGAATCTGATATAGGCACAGAACTGGAGGACCCAGTCAAACTAGAGTTGTCTATGCCATTAAACCACATAGATTCCAACAAGAAATACCAAAGTCAATCAAATAACTATGAATCGGTCTTGACCAAAGATGAAATATGCACAGAAATAGAAGGATTGAGAATGCTATTAAATAACAGCGGTCATAGTTTAGATAGTGATATGGTTAAATTTGGTAAAATGTTAAATAGCATTATCAAACTAAAATTATCACATTCTACAGCAGTTTCTAAACCGAATTATATAAAAACAGCAACTGATAATTTTATATCTGATGTGCTGAACCATATAGAAGATGAAATTATATCAAATTATAAAAACGAAAAAGGAAAAGGAACTCAATTGGCTTTTTCTCTAGAAACAATTAGCACTTTAGAATATCTAAAGAATTTATTCATTTTAATGAATATTAAATGCAATCCACTGATAACAGATGAAGTAGATACAGAAAGGAGTGACAATTCACTGGCCTCTACTTCAAATGAAATACAGCAGCATACTTTACTGCCAAAAGAAATTCTTAATGCAGATTTACCAGAAGAAAGCGTGTTAGGCAATAGCAGCACTTCAGAGCAAGTATTACCAACAAATATCATGGAAATGGTTTTAATGCGATTGAATGCTCTATGGTATAATGATGTTAACTGGGGGGTAATTATAAAAACTTCATTCATGTCAATATTAGCTATAATAATGATTTTGGAGGGTTTAAAATTATTTTTAAATATTATCAGAAGTTCATTTGCAGCTGGCATATTCCAAATAAGATGAAATAATTTCAAGAGTTATTCTAAGACAATAAACAGGCGAAATTCATTATTTTCCTATTTTAATAAGTTTTAGTTGGTTTATGTTTAATTTTCTAGCAGTTAAAAATATTAATTTGGTACGGCCGCCCTAGGGGTACGAGGAATGGCTTAGAGAGAATAGGAAGAGAGTGTGTGGCACTCGACAGCCATTCATTTGAGACCCCTCGAACATTATATCAATAAACTGTTTTAAGATAAAAAATATGAAGTAAATAATTATTAATGCACTATGCGTAATAAGTAATACTTAGTGTACTATGCGTAATAAGTTGTGCACTATGCGTAATAAGTAATACTTAATGTACTATGCGTAATAAGTTATGTTTTATAATATAATCATTATTTATTATGTTATGTGTAATAAGTTGTGTACATGTGTTATATGCAATATATCATAATATAATAAGTCATGTATATTAAGTGTTATTTACTGTACTATACGTAATAAGTTCTATATATTGTGTAATAAGTTCTAATAATTTATCTTGTTTTTTATTTTTTTCTACTTTTATTTCTTTTTTTCTTTCTCCCTCTACTTATCTCTCCCTTATTTCTTATACTCTGTATATCTCCTATCTGTATACTCATCCCATAAGTTATACACCTTTACTTTATTCCCTATAAGTACGTCTTTAATATTATCACTAATACTTTTACTATAATGTGTAATAAGTAGTGCATATCCCACCCTGTCAGTCACTCTTAGTCCTATTTCCTGTGATACCATTGTACAGCCAATTGAATATTTGCTATTAATTGGTGTGTGGTATGCACTGCATATAATTTCCGTCTTTACCTTGTCTTCTGTTGTATTTACTGCCTTATTCAGTATTTCACACTTACTTAAGTCGTTTAAGTAGATATATTTACGGATTGTATCTGAGAGCACTTTAACGTAGTTTACTTTTTCCGTTATGTGTAATAATTCAAGAATATTCAATGATGGCATAGAAAGTTTTGTATTGTTACTGTAGGACAGGTTGTATATAATATATCCTACATTGTGTAATAAGTAATAATTATAACACTTTGTCCATTTAATAAACCTCAGTAATCCTTTTAGCAGCATAATGGTGATTGTGTTATTATTTATTACACTATGTGTAACAAGTAATTTACAGAATAATTTTACGAGCACTCTTAAGTATGTTTCATCATATATTACATTATGTGTAATAAGTTTATCATCATTTATTACACTATGTGTAATAATTTTTGTTTCTTTTGCATCACTATTATTTACTGCACTATGTGTAATAAGTTTTATCTCTTTTTCATCTTCTTTTTCATCCCCCTTTTCTTTCTTCTCCCTGTTTGTGCTGTATAACCACTGATTCTTATCTAATAATAATGTTAATGACAGTGCATATTTCACTCTTCTGTTATTATTAAGTAACTGGATTATCTTATCCTTTATTATATCCAAGAGATCCTGCCTATTTCTTTTTATATAATGTAGAATAAGTTTTACTTCTCTATCCACGGTTATATCCACATTGCCCATTAATATATCTAATACTTTCCCATTAATTATGCTTAATATTTCAGGTGCACTGAATAATTTGAAAATTTTTGTTTTTAAAAAACCGTTAGAACAATGTTTTGATAAAATATTGTAAAATTCAGTGAAAAATTTTGATAATTCAATAAATTTACAAAATAAAACTGCTTCATTTTGTAATTCTTTTGATTCATCTTCTGTTATAGAAGTATCCTGTGGTACTGTAGACTTATTACACACTGTGCTATTAATTTTAGCTCTTTTTCTATTTTTAGGGTTATCTCGGGTTATTTCTTCTTCTAATAATATTTCTTCTTCTGAATTCTCTTTTTCATTTTTTATTTCTAAATTTCCGTTAGAATTAATTAATTTTTTACTTATTTGGTAATATTCTATTATTTTCATAATATTTTGAATTATTAAATAAGTTTTGTCATTTTCCGTTACATTTGCCATATTTAGTAATTTTTTCATTTCCTTTGAATTTCTCTCTTTAATGATTTTTAGTGTCATTAAGGTGACTTTGTCTTTGAATGTCCCTTCTGCTGATATGAACTCGTTTAAGTCTTCATCCGTTTGGAATTTCTTATGAAGGATTTTCTTGGTGAGTCTTCTCTCTGCTACCATAAAAAATTTGCAGAATTTGCAAATAATAAATAGTAAAAGGCAATAAATATGCATAGAATATAATGGTAATTATGTAATAAGTAATGGTATAATTATAATTTATTATGTAATTATCATTATATTATGCAGTAAATTTATAGCAAATATATAAATTACTTATTAGTGAGTGTGTAATAAGTTATAGCGAATAATAAAATTATTTATATTTATACAGTGTGTAATAAATAATAATACTTAAAGCATAAATAACGCACAGTATCATAAATATTATTTATACTACACTGTGTAATAAATACTATATGACTTATTACGTATAGTACAATAAATAATATATGACTTATTACGTATAGTACAATAAATATTCACATAATAATATTTATTATATAATAAATAGTATTTATTATACAGTGCAGTATAAGTAATACAGAATATTTCTGTATGCATTATTTATTACACACTGTGCCATAAATAATAACCTTAAATATAACCAAGACTTATTATACTTTTATTTCTTTATTTATTTATGAGAGACAAAAACCGAGTGACGTATTCCACGCTAATCACAGCAGCAATCAGATCATCACCCCACGGCATGTGCACTATTACAGATATATTAAAGTACATTACGTATATAAACAGACCAAACAGCACCACAGGCACAAGCAGACCAAATAATAACACAAGATATAATACACATAGTGCAATAAGTAATGATAATAACACAATAAGTAATAAGTTATGCAAAAACAACAGAATAAATAATAATACACATAGTGTAATAAGTAATAAGTTATGCAAAAATAACAGAATAAATAATAATACGCATAGTGTAATAAGTAATGATAACAGAATAAATAATAATCCACATAGTGTAATAAGTAATGATAACAGAATAAATAATAATCCACATAGTGCAATAAGTAATGATAACAGAATAAATAATAGAAGTAATAATAATAACACAGAATATAATAATCATGGTGTAATAAGTAATAATAATAATCCGCATAGTGTAATAAATAATAATCATAACACAGAATATAATATGCAAGGTGTAATAAGTAATAATCATAACACAGAATATAATAATCATGGTGTAATAAGTAATAGTGAATATAGTACGCATAGTGTAATAAGTTATGATGATATAATTTTATCAGAGTGTCCTTCTAGTGTCATTACATCTGTACGGCAAGTGCTCAGCCGGGACAGTCAGTTTATTAAGCTGGCCAGGCGGGAGGGTTGCCGAGTCTCTGAGTGGATCCATTTTACGCCCATCCGGAGAAGGTTCCCTAAGCCACTCACCCACTTAACTGAAATCCGGTCGGCCCTGAAGAAGAAAGGCATTTATAAGGAGTTCAAGTTCACACACCCATAAATGCACTGTACACAATTAAATAACCAATGTGTAATAAGTCCTACCACCCATAATAAACAACACACTGTGTAATAAATAATAAAATAAATCTGTGAGGTAATTTACTAACTGTTATAAGAAGACCATTCGTACCACGGTATACAAATAGACTAAGCACCGTATACAAATAGACTAAGTAAATATTACAGTGTAAAATAGACTAATTCTTATTTTATGCTGTACTTATACTTCCTCCTTCTTCTTCTCCTTCTTCTCCATGTTTGGACATACACCACCCTCCTTTATTAACCAGTTACGACCGAGTGAGTATAATTCCTCATCCTTCCTTATGGCTATGGCTAAGTGCCTTGAGACGATCTTCCTCTTGTTCTCTTCATCACAGATGAGCTTGGATGCCTCGATTATTTCTCCTAAGGTGTACTCAGTGACTGACCCTATGGCTATGATTGCTTTGTGTGACACTCTCATTTTACTTTTATCTCTTACCATTCTGTGTAACTGTGCTGTCTTAAAGACTGGCTTTGTCTGATTTACTTTTTTTGCTGATGCTGGGTCTTTCTTTCCCTTTCCTACTACCATGGGAATAAAAAATAAAGAGAATTTATAGTTTTATTTGGCGGGAAAATAAAAGGGCGGGAAACAGGACTTATAAGAGTATGTAGTATAAATAATAAGTATACATAAAATAAGAGCAAGATATAGTACATAATATATGATAAGTAATATATAGTACACGAGGAGTAATAAGTAATAGGAATAAATTATAAATAAAATATTTAATTAGGTATACAATATAATAGGCGTAGTATAATAAGTAATAGAGCAATGCAGTAATATATATTATACAATGAGTAATAAATAATATATAGTACACATTATGCAGTAATTAATAATTAGGTATAGAATATATAAAGTAATAAACAAACAATACATAATAGGCAAAGAGCAATAAATAATATATATTAGACAAAGAGCAATAAATAATATATATTAGACAAAGAGCAATAAATAATATATATTAGACAAAGAGCAATAAATAATATATATTAGGCATAGTATAATAAATAATATATATTAGACAAAGAGTGATAAATTGTGTTACTTATTACATACTGTATACTAAGTAATATATCAATTATTACTTATTATACATTACTTATTACACTATTCTTCTTATATTATACATTACTTATTACACTATTACTATTATATATTACTTATTACACATTATATATTACTTATTACACTATTACTATTATATATTACTTATTATATATTGTATAATATGTTTTAAGAGTTCTTTAAAATACTTTGGTTATTTATTTTCTGCACTAGAATATATTGCACAATGTAGTAAAAGTTATAATTCGGGTTAATTCGGGTTTTATCACATTGTACTATTTTAGTCTATATTTCCTGCCTTACACTGTCCACACGTGCCCTCATCTCTCTTACAACCATTCTAATGCTTTTTATCTCTTCCTCTGTTAAATATTTATACCCAATCCATGTATAACTAAATTCACCTGAAATACCGTTAATATTCCCCTTCATTAGACCAGTGCCAAGTATCTGTAATATACATTCTTGTACCAATTCTAACGGCAATGACAAATCATCAGATATTTTCTTAAGAATAACGGTTCTTTCTTGATTTTTAAAGAAATAATTAAGCAATCTTATTATAACTGCCTTTCTCTTGACTAATTCCACTATTTCTTCATCAAATGCCTTTGAAATACGTTCTGACTCCATTGGATCGTCATTCTCCAGTGCCGTTATTAATTTTATTGAAATATTTTCAATATTTTTTGTTTTATCAAATTTTTCATTGTTTTTGATTTCACTCAAATTTTTATCATCTGAGTTACTTTCTGTAATTGTACTGCATATTTTTATTAGTTCTGTAAATGAATATATTTCATCTGAATAAATCCCTGCCCTAACCACAGTTTCTATTATTTCAGTTATTTTTTCATTTTCTATTTCTTTTTTCTTTTCCATATTTAGTAATTTCAGGTACTCTACTAAATTTTTATATGAAATTGTAAAATTTTTACTTTTATAATTAAGTAACCCCAGCCCTAAATGAAGAATCCTTAAAGATTCCTTACTCTCTATCTCCATCTCTTTACACTCGTACAGAATTATACGTGCCTGTTGTAATTGGTCTATCTGTATATAATTTAGACTAATTTCCAATAATATACGTATATTACCATTAAATATAACAGAATTACTATTATTTAGTCTATTTATATACAGAATTGGATTATTCACCATCTCTGTACTATCATTTGTTGCACTATTATCATTATGTTCTGTACTATTGTTATTACTTATTATACTATGTGTACTATATTTACTATTACTTATACTACTATGTGTATTATATTCATTATTTAGTATGTTTAGTGTATTATATAATATATTTATACTACTTTGTGTATTTAGTTTTTTACTTACTAATATACTTATATTTATAAAAGTATCCGTATTAATATTATAATAATTAGGTAAAATAATATCATCGTATATATTACACAATGTGTCATTAGTTATAGTATTAATATTACTTAATAAAGTAATAGAGAGCTGATGAAAGAGGCCCTTTTCTGCTAGACTTTGCAGTGTATTAAACATAAAATAAAAATAAAGTAAATATTTATATACAATGTATAATAAGTAATAAGTAATAAAATAAAATTAATTAAAATATAATATACAATGTATAATAAGTAATAAGTCATAAGAGGCATTATTGTATAAATACAACAGAATGTAATACACAATATAATACATAGTATACATAGTGTAATAAGTAATGTACATACATAGAACACGACTTATTACATAGTATACATAGTGTAATAAGTAAGTTACATAGTATACATAGTGTAATAAGTAAGTTATATAGTGTACATAGTGCAATATATTCTATAACTTATTGTACATAGCGTAATAAGTAAGTTATATAGTGTACATAGTGCAATATATTCTATAACTTATTGTACATTGCGTAATAAGTAATAAATAGTATACATAGTGCAATAAGTAAGTTATATAGTGTACATAGTGCAATATATTCTATAATTTATTGTACATTGCGTAATAAGTAGTTGTTTAAGTGTTTAATAAATGTGAACTATGCATGATTTATTAAAATAAAATATTATTTATGCCTTACATGCCCCCCCAATGGCAGCTCTCGGTTCAGCTGACATTCCTTACTTATATGCCAGGGGTATGCCCTTTATCTCTTTGTATGATCGCTTCGTCGCTTTTCCATCTTCTCCTCTCACTATGTATGAGTCATTTCCACAGTTCTTTATTATTACTCCTCTGTTTAGGAATCTCCCTTGTTCGCTCTTCTGCTTGTTTCCCATATTCTCCTTTCTTGCTGTTAGTACTTGTTCACCTTCATAGAATTTTTCCCTTTCTCTGAACTTAAATGTTTTTGCGTATTCTCCATCTGCTCTATTTCTCTCACTTATCGCTTCTTGGTTCATTGTTGCTTTTTCTGGTGTCATCCGTATCCCTGAGTGGTATCTGTTGTTATAACTTAATTCAATTTCTCTTAGCCTATCCTTTAATTCTCTTTTCCTGTCTAACTTTGCTAAGTCATCTCTTATTGTCCTTATGAACCTTTCTACTCTTCCGTTACTGTTATGTGCTTCTATACTTATCTTTCTCTGGCCGGTTCCTTTGTTAACTAAGTATTTCTCCATCTCTTCACTTGTAAATTCTTTCGCATTATCACACATTATTGCTTCTGGTCTTCCTCTTTCCCTTATGAATCGTTCTAAGCCTCTTATTACTTCTTCTGTCTTTTTATTGTTTAGTAGCACTATTTTTCCTACTCTTGTATACATGTCTATCATTACCAGTATATATCTATCCTCAATCTCTTCTTTCATTATATCCATTGCTACTAATTCTAATTTCCTTGTTGTTTCGATGAATCTGTGTCCTGCTGCTGTTTTCCTGTTATTCTGTATGCACGTTAAGCATTCTTTTATTACTTTCTCTGTTTCGTCCCATATTCCTCTCCAATAGTATCCATCTTCCTTAATCTGTTCCACTGTTGTCCTTGTTCCCTTGTGTACTGTTGCGTCGTGTGCTCTCCATATCATTTGTCTTCTGTCCTCTTCTTTCGGTATTTCCTTCCGTTCTCCATGTTCTAATAACCAGTATAGTTTTCCATCCTCTTCTCTTGTGTGTTTTCTTATCAGTGTTTCTTCTCTCTTCCGTGCGCTGTCCGTTCTGTTCTTTTTGTCAATGAATCCCGTTAATCTTCTCTCGTATATTCTGCTCAATAGGTCTGCTGTTAATAATTGTATTCCTGGTCTGTATTCTATTGTAAAGTCAAATTCTCCTAGTCTTTCTAACCACCTGCTTATCCTTGCCTTTCCTTTCCCAAAGTCTCTCTTTACTCTCATCTCTGTTAGTGCCTTATGATCTGTTCTCACGTGGAACTTTCTTCCTTTCAAGTAGTACTGGAACTTCTCTGTCCCCCACACTACTGCTAGCATCTCTTTCTCTGTAATCCCATAATTCTTCTCTGCCTGTGACAGTGCTCTGCTCTTCCATGCTATTGGTACTTCTTCTCCATTCGGTCCTATTTGTTCTATCACTGCACTTATTCCATAATCGCTTGCATCTGTTGTTACTATAAATTCTTTCTTGTGGTCTGGTAATAATAATTCTCTTGCATCTCTCAGTTGTTGTCTCATTATCTCATATGCTTTCTCTGCTAAGTCATCCCATACAATCTTATCGTTCCTATCTCCTGCTTCTGTTATTAATTGTCTCAGCGGTATCTCCAACATCGCAAATTGTTGTATAAATTCTCTATAATATCCCATCTTTCCTAGGAATCCTCTCATATCTTTCGCTGTAACTGGTTTCGGGAATCTTAGTGCTTCATTTCTCTTCATTTCTATCGGCTTTCGTGTCATTCCATTTATCCTCTGTCCTAATATTTTTACTTCTCTTCTACATACTCTTGTCTTCTTAATATTAATCCTTAGTCTGTTTTCCTTCAATATATCCATCACCTGTCTTACTACGCCCATATGCTCTTCTTCTGTTTTTGTATATACTACTATGTCATCCATGTATACTGCTACTTTGTTCTTCCATATTAGTTTCTTTAATAGTCTGTCCATCATCTCTTGGAATATCATCGGTGCGTTCTTATAACCCATCGGCATGCTGCAGTATTCATATGTCTTTCCCATTATCCTAAATGCCGTCTTATGTCTATCTTCCTCTCTTGTCTGTATTTGGAAATATCCGTCCTTCAAATCTATTATCGTAAAGTATCTCGCTCCTTGCATCTTCTCTATCATCTCTTTCATATCTGGTATCTCATATTCTTGTCTCTTTGTAATCTCATTCAATAGTGTCATGTCTGATAATAGCCTTAGCTTGTCTTTCCCATCTGGTGTTTTCTCCAATTTCATAAATACTCTGTTTCTCCACTTCGAATCACTCTCCCTTATCACTTGTGTTCTTTCATATAGATTCAATAATTCCTTTGCCCTTTCCTGTAGCGGTATTGCCACATTGCTTGCTCCACCTTCTGTCATTTCACCCTCTTTTGTCTCTATTGTTGCTATCGTCGCTTGTGTGTATTCTATCTTGTCTATCTCTTCTAATGTCTTTATCTCTTCTGGGTATTCTTCCTGTATTTGTCTTAATTTTTCCTGTTCATCTGGACTTCTTTCACCTATTTCTTTTTCTTCTTCCTTTGCCCTAAATTGCATCTCTCCTTCCATTTTCTCTAGCTCTTCCCTTTCTCTTTCATCCTCACTGTCATCCATTAGTAGCTCCTCTCTCTTTTCTTTCCATTCCTTGTTTAATTTGTCTATCATTTGTTCCATTTCCAGATCCGCGTGACTCTTCCCTTGCATTATCTTCCTTCTCATTGGTTCTTCCTTGTCACTCATTACCTTGCCTAGTTCATGTGTTTTGGGTACTGAGTTTGTTTCCTTTAGTTGTATCTTTGTCTTCTTTATGTGTTCTACTTTTGTCTTCCTTACTTTATCCTTCTTCACCTTTTCCTTTTTCCCTACTTCTGTCCATCCTGTCTCATCTTCCTTTTCACTACTTTTATTTATGATCTCTTTAGTCTCCTCAAATTTAGACACGTAATAGTTTCTTTTATTATTATTGTTATTTTCCGTTTCCGGTCCTGTCTTATAGTCACTATTCTTCCTTCTCTCTCTGCAGTTATTCTTTGTATGTCCATACCTACCACATGTGTAGCATTTCATCACTTTTACGCTTCTTCTCTCATTTTCTCTCTTCATCTCTTCTACCATTGTCATTAGTGTTTTTACCATTTCCTGGTTTTCTTCCTTTTCCCTGTCTCTTCTGTTCACCTCTTCTTCTTCTCTCCTTTCTCTTAACTTTTGGCCTATCCCGCTTATCACTCCTGCAGTTTCTTCTGCTCCCTCTTGTCCTTCTATTACTTCCATCCATATATCTGTTAGCTCTTCATTCTCTTTTACTTTCTCATACAACTGGCATATCTTATCTTCCTCCTCTACTATTTTTTTGTATCTCCACTCAGTTGCGCATATCTTTATCATCCTTTCCCATATTTTTATGGCTCTTGCCCATTTGGCCTCTCCGGAGTTGCCCCCATGTGAACTATGCATGATTTATTAAAATAAAATATTATTTATGCCTTACAATAAATAACCCGATATAACTTATTGTACATTGTGTAATATATTCTGTAATTTACTGTACATTGCGTAATAAGTATTTACTGCTATATTTTTATATTTTCAGGTTTTTAAGTAATTAAACTTTTCCTATTTAAGTAATTTCCGTTACTCATCACCACATAGTATGCTCAGATAAAATAAAAATTAAACTATTACCGTATACAGTAACCCACTAAAATTCTCTTCCCGTGGTACCTCACAGTAAACAACCAAAATAAAATAGAATAGATTTACTTACTCACTGGCTTGCCCCACTTCTTCATGTTCTCAGCATAATTATCAGAGAATATTTCATTTACGTCAGTGCACACCTCTTCTACCCCAGGGACATCCTCAATTGCCACACAGGCAGCATTCTTCCTACCAACAAAAGCACCTAATTCACTCTTGCTCCCGTATATGGCATAACTAACTCCCATCTTCTTGCAGAGTGATGGTAAGAATAGTACAACTACAATAGGATCAACATCATTCGCTATTAAGACCAGCTTAGCCTTCTTCCTTTCAATTGACTTGACTATCTGTCTTATACCGAATATAACTGACTTCTTACTGGTCTTATTACTATCTGAAGATATTCTCTCTTTCTTCTCTTCCTCATTCTCTGGCTTATACCTTAAGAAGATCTCTTTGATCTTCTCTTTTATGTCTTCTGGCATCTTCTGTCTGAACTGGTTTAGTGCTGGTGGACACTTTAAAGCATTTTCTAATGCAACCTTCTTCTTGCTTATTAACCTGTTTTGTGCTTCTACTTCTCTTTTAGCAATATCTGCTGTGTGTTTAAGACCAGTTCCTCTTTTGTTCTTTGGATTCTTCTGTTTGTATTCTAAATTCATGCTGGGGTAAAAAAATAAAAATAAATTTATATTCAACAGAAATAAAAAATAAAAATAACTACTAATATAAAATATTTTATAATTAATATATTTACTGGTATTTCCTTATTTAGTAGTATTTTTAATTATAAATATTTTTAATTTTTCATATAGTATAAATGGTTTGTTATTTGTTGTATATTTAAGTATTTCCTTTAATATTCTTATTTCTTTAAGTAATTCATTATAATTTACTTCTTTAAGTAATTTGTTCTGGTTTTTAATTATATTCTGTGCTAATTTTATTTGCTTAAATACCTTATTTAATAAGACTTTTGGTGGTTTGTGTATAAAGTACTGCACTATTTCTGTTTTTATTCTTCTCTGTAATATCTTGGATAGGTTAAGCAGTCTCTGACTATTTCTTATTTTACAGTGTAATTGGTCTATTTTCTGTGCTCGCACAGTTATTTTATTCTTTATTCTTTTAAATTTAAAAGTCTCCAAATTTTTTATTGAAAAAGACAGAAATGGAAGGGTTTTGTCTATTTTTCTAATAGAATTATTTACGTATAGCGTAAAAAGTAATGAGCCAGTTCTCTCTGGTAGTATATAAGCAAATGACTCATAAATATTAAATATATTAATTACGGGTATAATATACAGCCGCTTCTGTTTCCTTTCTTTCTTATTTAAAATTACTTCCAATTCATTTTCTAACGACTTATTAATTAAATCAAATAAATAGACAATTTCCTTATATGGAAAATCGGTTATTTTTGTTTTATTAAAAATATTTAATTCTTTAATTACTTTTAATAAGGTAAAAATTGTTCTTTTTCTGTTTTTTACAATGTTTTTTAAATTTTTTATATCTGATTTACTTTTTGGGTTATTTTTAATTATTTTTTCATTAAATTCATTAAATAATTTATTTTTATTTTCAGGTTTTTTAAGTACTTCCCTCCTATTCCTTATTTCTTCCCTGACTGATTCTTTCTCTGAGTCCATCCACATACGAATATTATTATATAATCCATAATTACTATTACTTATTACACTATTAGTATTATATTCTATAGTACTATTACTTATTACACTATTAGTATTATATTCTATACTGTTTAGTCTATTTATATCTGTATTATTAGTAATATATTCATCATAATTACTATTATTTATTATACTATTAGTAATATATTCTGTATTATGTATTTTATTTTTATATTTTATTTTATTTATTATTTTTATTATTTTTTTATATTTATTTATTAACTGTGCATTACTTAATACACATATATTATATAATAATGACCTTATTATATTATTATATAACATAATACACTTACTATTATATACAGAAGTACTTGTATTGGTACTATTATATACACTAGTTAGTCTATTTATATCTGTATCATGATTATAAGTATTATCAGTTAGTCTATTTATATCTGTATCACATATTATACTACTATTATATACAGGAGTATTACTTATTACACTATTACTCTTATTATCTGTATTATTAGTACTAGTTAGTCTATTTATATCTGTACTACTATTATATACAACAATATCCCTTATACTACTATTACTTATTACACTATGTGTATTATATTCACTTAATTTATTTGTTATGATAGACCAGTCCACTTCTTTACTTTTCATATATAAAATATTTTATAAATCATCCTGATATTTATACTTTTAAATTAATCCTTATTTTATTATATTACCATATATAGTAATAACATTATTACCATATATGGTATTTTCCTATTTTATAATATATTTTATCATTTATATATATATTACCATATATGGCAATTTTATTTACTATATATATATTTTATTTTTTTATTTTTATGATTTATTTTTCTGATATTTTTTTTATTTTTATTTTATTATTTTTATCTTTTTTTAATATTAATATTTATTATATTACTATTATATCTATTATTAATATTTACTATATTTATTACTATATGTGTAATAAGTTCTATAATAACATTATTACTGTTATATTATTAGTGTATAATATATACAGTGATAATAATATACATAATAATTTATACTTAATTAGCATAATAATTAATAAAATAATAAAGAATAACAGTAATATAATAATAAATAGACTAATATATGATAATAGTATAAGAGATAGTACAAGTATATGCAGTAGTAACAGGAGTATAAGGGATAGGAGTATATGCAATAATAGTAGTATATGCAGTAGTAACAGGAGTATATGTAGTAGTGATAGTGGTATAATTAGTATATATAATACTGTATTTAATAGACTAAGTATTATATATAGTAATATACGTATTAATAGTAGTATATGTAGTATATGTGATACAGATAGACCAAATAATATGAGTAATAGACTAAGTAGTACAGATATAAATAGACTAAGTAGTACAGATAGACTGAGTAATAGTATAATAGATATACCATGTGATACTAATAGACTAACTGATCCTGTATATACTAATAGACTAACTGATCCTGTATATACTAATAGACTAACTGATCCTGTATATACTAATAGACTAACTGATACTGTATATAATACTGTATATGTATATACTAATAGACTAAGTTATACTTCTACTGTATATATTATATATTATATTATTATATTTATTATTATTATATTATATTATGATATTATTATTAATATAATAAGTATTTATAGTATAATCTGTTTATGTCCATTTATTATTGGTAATACTTTAATTAATGAATTTATTAATAATAATATT
The DNA here is from genome assembly GCF_000250985.1 of Nematocida parisii ERTm1. Classification (NCBI taxonomy): domain Eukaryota; kingdom Fungi; phylum Microsporidia; genus Nematocida; species Nematocida parisii. The sequence goes on along the minus strand of NW_013524646.1, from coordinate 33,793 downwards.
ATAACGGAAACAGAAGGGAATAATTTAATTAGATCGATTTATTTATGGGGATATTTTTATAATTTAATAATTATAACAGTAATAATAATAAATTATAAATTAAATATAAAAGTGACACCAGGCATATCCAGTATAATAATGACAAATTCAACACTTATTACGTATTACATCATATATAAAAAAATAAAAACAATAAAAAATAAAAATAAAATAAAAAAAGAGATAAAATAAAGATAACCAAGATATAAGCAATACAACAGTAGTATATAGATAAGTAATAGTATAATAGTATATAAATAGACAGTAATAGTTAGTAGTATGTATAAAGTAATAGTTAGTAGTATATTAAATAAGTAATATAGTATATTAAATAGGTATTAGTTAGGTTATACCCTTATACTATTATACCCTTATACCCTTATACTACCCTTATTACTACCCTTATACCCTTATACTATTATACCCTTATACTATTATACCCTTATACTATTATACCCTTATACCCTTATACTATTATACTATTATATTCTACTGTGTATTGGCATAATATACGTACCCGGTTAGCTCAGTCGGTAGAGCATTGGACTTTTAATCCAAGGGTCGCGGGTTCGAGTCCCGTATCGGGTGATTTTTTATTATTAAAAGCTTAAATTAGATATTTTTAATTATTGCTCTAATACTTATTAAACATAGCATAATAAATAAGAGTTATCACACATTGTATAATAAAAGAATATATAATACTATTTATTACGCTTAGTACAACAAGTTATAACCTATTAAACAATAAAGACTTATTACACATTGTACAATAAGTTATAATAAACTAGCCATTACTTATTACACACTGTACAATATATTATAATACACTTCACTACTTATTACACACTGTGCAATATATAATAGGCGTGTTATTGCATATTGAATAATTTAAGATTATCATAAACTAACCACTACTTATCACACACTGTGTTATATATAATAGATGTCACTACTTATTACACATTATACAATATATACTACTCACATTAATATTACTTATTACACATTAACATTACTTATTACACATTATATAATATATACTACTCACATGTAATTCTTCTTATACAGTGCCTGTACACCTCTGCCGATCACTGGGTCCTTTAATAAGTCATCTACAGTATAATAATGTATGTTATACTTATCCAGTGCAGTATCCCGCATACTCCCCTCTAACTCAGAAAATAACTCACACACACGCATAAAAAAATAAGAAAACTGTCTTTTATTTCCGAATGGGACCATTCCCGGTCGCACTACTAAAACACACTCCCCCCTCTCAGCCGCAGTACAAGATGAATAGTACTCTCCTTCTGTATGTTGTAGTCAGAAAGAGTCCTTCCATCTTCCAGCTGCTTCCCTGCAAAGATTAATCTCTGTTGGTCGGGTGGTATTCCTTCTTTATCCTGTATCTTTGCCTTGACATTCTCTATTGAGTCACTTGGCTCTACTTCCAGGGTAATTGTCTTCCCAGTGAGTGTCTTCACAAATATCTGCATAAACAAACAAACACCGCAGTATTTCTGCTTTATATGACTAATTGTCAAGGAATGTGCCAGTTAAAACAAACCCAGAATGGCCTAATTTAGACATGGTCGGGTGAATTGCACCGAGTGTTCCCTGGTACTCCCTGTAGAAATGTTCTCTTAAATCGAGAAGACAGAAGGATTTGTTAGTCATCATTGCATTAAACAGGTCTAGAAGAGCCTCTTTCACTGGGTGGTACACAAGAAAATCAACATACGCACTTTCTGGTTTCATATGCAATGGGATACTCTTTAATAGAGAAACCACTTCCTCTGCAATATATTTCTCCTTCTGTGCAAGCACTAAAAGGACACCCTTCTGCCTACTCTCAGCACAGCCCATGGCACTGTCAGGGCATACAGATGCAGTCTCAGTGCATGTACTTGGTGAATCACATACGGCACTCTCAGCACAGCCCATGGCACTGCCAGGGCATTTAACGCCCTCTGCATCACATACAGTCTTGTCACACACTGGGATAGAGTACTCTTCTATTTTCATAGGATGACCAAGTGCACCAAGTATGGCCAAGTCTGCAGTTGATCCTCCTATGCGGTAGAGATTCTTTGTACCACGTGCCATGGCAACTGCGCCTAAAAGGACTGACTTATGGTCATCCTTAACAATTACATACTTAGTACCAATTGCATGGAAAAGTACTTCAGCTGCTGCCTCATGGGATACGTGCAAGTCTCCCTTCTGGATGTACATAGAAATAATATCATGCAGTGTGGGTGTGCGCAGTAATATCTCCACTGAGTGCTTGTTGAACTTCTTCTTGGCATGCTTTGCAGTGGGTGCCTCCTTTGTACCCCCTACAGAAAATGCTTTGTCCTCGGGAGACCACACTAGGAACTCGTTAAACGGCATGCCCAGCAGTGCGCGTGCTGGGAAAGTGCCTCTCCTCCCCATAGAAAGTATTCTTAGCGCATCTCTCTTCATTCCAATAAATTTAACAGGACCTTTATCCCGGGTGTGTATGATAACCCATGAGTCCGTTGTAACTGCTAGCTGCATAAAAAAACCGGAAATTCATTTATTATATCATCCTTTGAATAAGCTCGTCCAAGTACCGGCCACGGTCTCCTGTTGCTCCTCCCTCTGTGAATCCCTTGATCTTTCTTCCTCCGAAGCCCTTTCTTGGGCAGCTAAGCTTGAATGGTCTGAGCCACTTGTTAATTGCTGATGCATCGGATCTCTTTCCCATGAAAATGGCCTCTACGATGTCTTCAACAGTCTCTACAGCACCTCCAAACTGCTCTGCAAGAAGTCTTGGTGTGATGTTTACTGGCATTCCATTGTACCTTCCAAATCCTCTGGTGTAAATAAGCTTTCTTATGGTTTCAAGTGAAAGTGTGCCGTATGTAACATAAGCCCGTACCTTCTGGAGAAGAGACTTTGATGACTTGTTGTTTATCACGAATGTGCCAGTGTTCACGTTTCTTAATCTAAGTGTGTCAAGTGCACACATGACATCTGGGGCTGCCTTGTTTGAACTTCTGATTCTTACAGCAAAGAAGAATGGTGCTTCAGCTGGAACATATATAGAGTTGTTTTTTTCTGCTTCTTCCTTCTTCTCTTCCTCCTCTTTTAAGAATGCCTTCATTCTTTTAATGGTTGAGATTGTTTTGCTTTCTATTTCATTTGTAGTCAGCTGTACTTTGTTCATTGCATGGGTAAAAAATAAAATTATTTGAGTCTTTTTTTACGTTATACTTAATGACTAAAAAATAGTAAATGTAAACCAGACTGTATTTACTTATATTTCTTCTATCTTCTCCATATCAGATGCTGTTATCCCAAATGATTTTACAAAATCTTGCTGTGTTATGTTAAATTTGTCTTTTATGTGGTTCTGAATAATATTAAAAGCATCTCCCCAGTCGGATAAATCTTGTTTGGCTACAGATAGTTCTTCCTTTAGCCTGGTAATCCTTATAGGATTGTTCTCATCAAGAATTGCCACTTTTTTAGTTGATTCTTCTAAATCCTTCTTCATCTCATTCAGTTGTGATATCTTTGCTTCTCTATCCGGTAGAGTGGATCTGTTTTGTTTCATAACAGATATCTCTTCGTTTAGAAGATCCTTTGCTTTGTTTAACCCTTCCATCTCCTTGATTAACTTCCTTGTCTCTACTTCTTTGTACAGCTTTATATCAGACCGAAAACTCCAATAATATTTTGTTATTCCCACTTTCTTCTCTTTCACTTTATTCTCTGACACAAGAATGTCAATTACCTCTTTCATGCTCTGTGGAACGACTCCTTTCTCTTTCTGTCCTAACTTTTCTAGTTCTTTTAGATTGAATACTGTGTCTTTTGTTTGGAGTAGGTCAAGGATCCTTTTGGTTTTCTCTTCCATTGAAAGCGGCTTGGCTCTGCTCATCCTGTAAAATTATTTTAGAAGAGTTTCTATTAGAATTTTATATCCAGAAACTAGATTATACAATAGAATTAGAATTATAATAAGAACATATACATGTACACTGAATATATAAGCTGTTTTTCCTTAAAGACTTAGACATCCGAAAACTTGTTCTTTATTGAATCCACGTCTTTCTTATATAGACGACTTCCAATCATTGATCAGGCATTGTTTGTGTATGGTTTACATTTTGATCCCCAATATAAATATTTATTTGTTTACTGTTCTGGATCACACTATCCAAAACCAATAATATACATGTAAACTGAAATTATTGAATTGTGATTGGATTAATTATTATTATAAGTCTAACTTTTGATTATAAAATACGTATATAAAGCTGATTTCTGATGTAATATACTGTTTAGTATAAAATAGTTAGTTCGGGTTATATTGGGTTATTTCGGAGTGTTTTACAATTGGTCTAAATGTAATTTTGACAGTTCTTATGCAATACGCTCATAAATTGTAATATATTACGTGTTTTTAATATACTGTTGCCAACAAATTAAAACCAAGATAAAATTTTATTAAACTAATTATTAATATATAGCCCCTTGGCAACATATACTATTTGTGGTGACACCACCACTCAAGCGCGCGGGCCCGAGACCGATCCGCCAATGCGCCTCCGCGCGCGGTGATCCCGCCATGACAAAAGGCCGGGATCTAAGAATCACGGATCAACTTTGGACTATATAAGTAGCACGCACCCAAGCAAATATGAGAGAACCCACGGGACAACAAAGAAACATATTTACTAAAAGGCTCAGCGCCAATAGCGCCACAAGGACTCCGCGTCCGCGCACATCCCAATATTCTAATAATCATAATAAAGAGCATCTCTCAACACTATCTCTATCTATCTTGGACTATGTTATCCGGGCGGCGACGGTGCCTCCTCGTGAGCACGTCACTATTTAATATAACCCGTCATTAAATTTGAAAATAAAATATCAATTTGTATTCAATAGCTTGGATTATTACTAATGCCAATTAATGCCCCTGTTATAATAAAATTAGATAGAGCTTTATTCATTGTTTTGGTATTTAATATAAATTCCTATGACTTGGGGTGGATATATTAAAATACTACCCATACACTGTCAAAGAAATTGAAAAACTTAATTAAACCAAAAACTATAAATATAACCCAAATTTAAAAAATACCAATGCTACTTAAAAATAAAACAAAAATATTGGTTGGGCTGGGTGCTTTGGCAGTCATCCTAACAGGAGCAATTCTGGTTATGATAAAAACAATCGAGAATAATCCACAGACAAAAAATGCTACACATTCAAAACAAAATGGTATTGTATCAAATGAACTAACCAATAAAGAGAAGAAAGAATTACTAAAGAATGAATATACAGAAAATGGGGAAACCATACTAGATAAAATAGAACAATCAGACACTTCATCAGACAATCAATATATGGAAGAAAATAAGAAAATATGTAGTGGCATAGTTAATGAAAAGGTAAAAGTGAACTTTCAATCTTTGAATTTAAATCAGAGAGTAGAACTATTAAACACTCTATCGTATTCCGATAGAGTAGATGTGTTCAAAAGTCTAATCGATTCTACCCCGAAATATAGTCTATCTTATATGATAGACTGTAAAGAAGAAGAACTTTTAAATGTCTTTTCTATTAATGGCAAGATGGACTATCTATTTCTATTATCTGATCATGAAAAAGAAGAAATATTAAATGAAATTTGTAACAATCATGAAAATAAAAAATTCTTCAAAGTAATTAAACAAATAATATCAAGTCTCAATACTAATATTGAAAAAGAAAAAGTTGAAATGGATCAAGATATAGAAACTGACCCTGTTTCACAGGATAGCAATATAAATGAACTCGAAAATAACCCCACTTTGGGCTCTACTTTAAACGATGAAA